>NW_026606979.1:160000-172500 GCF_029890125.1 Rhinichthys klamathensis goyatoka | reverse complement strand
TTGTGTACCCCAGCACACCTGTGTTTGTGTACCTCAGCACACCTGTGTTTGTGTACCCCAGCACACCTGTGTTTGTGTACCTCAGCACACCTGTGTTTGTGTACCTCAGCACACCTGTGTTTGTGTACCTCAGCACACTTGTGTTTGTGTCCCCCAGCATACCTGAGCACACTTGTGTTTGTGTACCCCAGCACACCTGTGTTTGTGTACCCCTGCACACCTGTGTTTGTGTACCCCAGAACACCTGTGTTTGTGTACCTCAGCACACCTGTGTTTGTGTACCTCAGCACACCTGTGTTTGTGTACCTCAACACACCTGTGTTTGTGTACCTCAGCACACCTGTGTTTGTGTACCTCAGCACACCTGTGTTTGTGTACCCCAGCACACTTGTGTTTGTGTACCTCAGCACACTTGTGTTTGTGTACCCCAGCACACCTGTGTTTGTGTACCTCAGCACACCTGTGTTTGTGTACCTCAGCACACCTGTGTTTGTGTACCTCAACACACCTGTGTTTGTGTACCTCAGCACACCTGTGTTTGTGTACCTCAGCACACCTGTGTTTGTGTACCTCAGCACACCTGTGTTTGTGTACCTCAGCACACCTGTGTTTGTGTACCTCAGCACACTTGTGTTTGTGTACCCCAGCACACCTGTGTTTGTGTACCTCAGCACACCTGTGTTTGTGTACCCCTGCACACCTGTGTTTGTGTACCTCAGCACACCTGTGTTTGTGTGCCTCAGCCCACCTGTGTTTGTGTACCTCAGCCCACCTGTGTTTGTGTACCTCAGCCCACCTGTGTTTGTGTGCCTCAGCACACCTGTGTTTGTGTACCCCTGCACACCTGTGTTTGTGTACCCCAGCACACCTGTGTTTGTGTACCTCAGCACACCTGTGTTTGTGTACCCCAGCACACCTGTGTTTGTGTACCTCAGCACACCTGTGTTTGTGTACCTCAGCACACTTGTGTTTGTGTACCCCAGCACACTTGTGTTTGTGTACCCCTGCACACCTGTGTTTGTGTACCTCAGCACACTTGTGTTTGTGTACCCCTGCACACCTGTGTTTGTGTACCCCAGCACACCTGTGTTTGTGTACCTCAGCACACCTGTGTTTGTGTACCTCAGCACACCTGTGTTTGTGTACCTCAGCACACCTGTGTTTGTGTACCCCAGCACACCTGTGTTTGTGTACCCCAGCACACCTGTGTTTGTGTACCTCAGCACACCTGTGTTTGTGTGCCTCAGCACACCTGTGTTTGTGTACCCCAGCACACCTGTGTTTGTGTACCCCAGCACACCTGTGTTTGTGTACCTCAGCACACCTGTGTTTGTGTACCTCAGCACACCTGTGTTTGTGTACCCCAGCACACCTGTGTTTGTGTACCCCAGCACACCTGTGTTTGTGTACCTCAGCACACCTGTGTTTGTGTACCTCAGCACACCTGTGTTTGTGTACCTCAGCACACCTGTGTTTGTGTACCTCAGCACACCTGTGTTTGTGTACCCCAGCACACCTGTGTTTGTGTACCTCAGCACACCTGTGTTTGTGTACCCCAGCACACCTGTGTTTGTGTACCCCAGCACACCTGTGTTTGTGTACCTCAGCACACCTGTGTTTGTGTACCTCAGCACACCTGTGTTTGTGTGCCTCAGCACACCTGTGTTTGTGTACCCCAGCACACCTGTGTTTGTGTACCTCAGCACACCTGTGTTTGTGTACCTCAGCACACTTGTGTTTGTGTACCCCAGCACACCTGTGTTTGTGTACCCCAGCACACTTGTGTTTGTGTACCTCAGCACACCTGTGTTTGTGTACCCCAGCACACCTGTGTTTGTGTACCCCAGCACACCTGTGTTTGTGTACCCCAGCACACCTGTGTTTGTGTACCTCAGCACACCTGTGTTTGTGTACCTCAGCACACCTGTGTTTGTGTACCTCAGCACACCTGTGTTTGTGTACCTCAGCACACCTGTGTTTGTGTGCCTCAGCACACCTGTGTTTGTGTACCTCAGCACACCTGTGTTTGTGTACCTCAGCACACTTGTGTTTGTGTACCCCAGCACACCTGTGTTTGTGTACCTCAGCACACCTGTGTTTGTGTACCTCAGCACACCTGTGTTTGTGTACCTCAGCACACCTGTGTTTGTGTACCTCAGCACACCTGTGTTTGTGTACCTCAGCACACCTGTGTTTGTGTACCTCAGCACACCTGTGTTTGTGTACCTCAGCACACCTGTGTTTGTGTACCCCAGCACACCTGTGTTTGTGTACCTCAGCACACCTGTGTTTGTGTACCCCAGCACACCTGTGTTTGTGTACCTCAGCACACCCGTGTTTGTGTACCTCAGCACACCTGTGTTTGTGTACCTCAGCACACCTGTGTTTGTGTACCCCTGCACACCTGTGTTTGTGTACCCCAGCACACCTGTGTTTGTGTACCTCAGCACACCTGTGTTTGTGTACCCCAGCACACCTGTGTTTGTGTACCTCAGCACACCTGTGTTTGTGTACCCCAGCACACCTGTGTTTGTGTACCTCAGCACACTTGTGTTTGTGTACCCCAGCACACCTGTGTTTGTGTGCCTCAGCACACCTGTGTTTGTGTACCCCAGCACACCTGTGTTTGTGTACCTCAGCACACCTGTGTTTGTGTGCCTCAGCACACCTGTGTTTGTGTACCCCAGCACACCTGTGTTTGTGTACCTCAGCACACCTGTGTTTGTGTGCCTCAGCACACCTGTGTTTGTGTACCCCAGCACACCTGTGTTTGTGTACCTCAGCACACCTGTGTTTGTGTGCCTCAGCATACCTGTGTTTGTGTACCCCAGCACACCTGTGTTTGTGTACCTCAGCACACCTGTGTTTATGTACCTCAGCACACCTGTGTTTGTGTACCCCAGCACACCTGTGTTTGTGTGCCTCAGCACACCTGTGTTTATGTACCTCAGCACACCTGTGTTTGTGTACCCCAGCACACCTGTGTTTGTGTACCTCAGCACACCTGTGTTTGTGTACCTCAGCACACCTGTGTTTGTGTACCTCAGCACACCTGTGTTTGTGTACCTCAGCACACCTGTGTTTGTGTACCCCAGCACACCTGTGTTTGTGTACCCCAGCACACCTGTGTTTGTGTACCTCAGCACACCTGTGTTTATGTACCTCAGCACACCTGTGTTTGTGTACCCCAGCACACCTGTGTTTGTGTGCCTCAGCACACCTGTGTTTGTGTACCCCAGCACACCTGTGTTTGTGTACCTCAGCACACCTGTGTTTGTGTACTTCAGCACACCTGTGTTTGTGTACCTCAGCACACCTGTGTTTGTGTACCCCAGCACACCTGTGTTTGTGTACCTCAGCACACCTGTGTTTGTGTGCCTCAGCACACCTGTGTTTGTGTACCCCAGCACACCTGTGTTTGTGTACCTCAGCACACCTGTGTTTGTGTACCTCAGCACACCTGTGTTTATGTACCTCAGCACACCTGTGTTTGTGTACCCCAGCACACCTGTGTTTGTGTGCCTCAGCACACCTGTGTTTGTGTACCCCAGCACACCTGTGTTTGTGTACATCAGCACACCTGTGTTTGTGTACTTCAGCACACCTGTGTTTGTGTACCTCAGCACACCTGTGTTTGTGTACCCCAGCACACCTGTGTTTGTGTACCTCAGCACACCTGTGTTTGTGTGCCTCAGCACACCTGTGTTTGTGTACCTCAGCACACCTGTGTTTGTGTACCTCAGCACACCTGTGTTTGTGTACCCCAGCACACCTGTGTTTGTGTACCTCAGCACACCTGTGTTTGTGTACCCCAGCACACCTGTGTTTGTGTACCCCAGCACACCTGTGTTTGTGTACCTCAGCACACCTGTGTTTGTGTACTTCAGCACACCTGTGTTTGTGTACCTCAGCACACCTGTGTTTGTGTACCCCAGCACACCTGTGTTTGTGTACCTCAGCACACCTGTGTTTGTGTACTTCAGCACACCTGTGTTTGTGTACCTCAGCACACCTGTGTTTGTGTACCTCAGCACACTTGTGTTTGTGTCCCCCAGCACACCTGTGTTTGTGTACCTCAGCACACTTGTGTTTGTGTACCCCAGCATACCTGAGCACACTTGTGTTTGTGTACTTCAGCACACCTGTGTTTGTGTACCTCAGCACACCTGTGTTTGTGTACCCCAGCATACCTGAGCACACTTGTGTTTGTGTACTTCAGCACACCTGTGTTTGTGTACCTCAGCACACCTGTGTTTGTGTACCCCAGCATACCTGAGCACACCTGTGTTTGTGTACTTCAGCACACCTGTGTTTGTGTACCTCAGCACACCTGTGTTTGTGTACCTCAGCACACTTGTGTTTGTGTACCCCAGCACACCTGTGTTTGTGTACCTCAGCACACTTGTGTTTGTGTACCTCAGCACACTTGTGTTTGTGTACCCCAGCATACCTGAGCACACTTGTGTTTGTGTACCTCAGCACACCTGTGTTTGTGTACCTCAGCACACTTGTGTTTGTGTACCTCAGCACACTTGTGTTTGTGTCCCCCAGCATACCTGAGCACACTTGTGTTTGTGTACCCCTGCACACCTGTGTTTGTGTACCCCAGCACACCTGTGTTTGTGTACCTCAGCACACCTGTGTTTGTGTACCTCAGCACACCTGTGTTTGTGTACCTCAGCACACCTGTGTTTGTGTACCTCAACACTCCTGTGTTTGTGTACCTCAGCACACCTGTGTTTGTGTACCTCAGCACACCTGTGTTTGTGTACCTCAGCACACCTGTGTTTGTGTACCCCAGCACACCTGTGTTTGTGTACCCCAGCACACCTGTGTTTGTGTACCTCAGCACACCTGTGTTTGTGTACCTCAGCACACCTGTGTTTGTGTACCTCAGCACACCTGTGTTTGTGTACCTCAGCACACCTGTGTTTGTGTACCTCAGCACACCTGTGTTTGTGTACCTCAGCACACCTGTGTTTGTGTACCTCAGCACACCTGTGTTTGTGTACTTCAGCACACCTGTGTTTGTGTACCTCAGCACACCTGTGTTTGTGTACCTCAGCACACCTGTGTTTGTGTACCTCAGCACACCTGTGTTTGTGTACCTCAGCACACCTGTGTTTGTGTACCTCAGCACACCTGTGTTTGTGTACCTCAGCACACCTGTGTTTGTGTACCCCAGCACACCTGTGTTTGTGTACCTCAGCACACCTGTGTTTGTGTACCTCAGCACACCTGTGTTTGTGTACCTCAGCACACCTGTGTTTGTGTACTTCAGCACACCTGTGTTTGTGTACCTCAGCACACCTGTGTTTGTGTACCTCAGACACCTGTGTTTGTGTACCTCAGCACACCTGTGTTTGTGTACCTCAGCACACCTGTGTTTGTGTACCTCAGCACACCTGTGTTTGTGTACCTCAGCACACCTGTGTTTGTGTACCCCAGCACACCTGTGTTTGTGTACCTCAGCACACCTGTGTTTGTGTACCTCAGCACACCTGTGTTTGTGTACCTCAGCACACCTGTGTTTGTGTACCTCAGCACACCTGTGTTTGTGTACCTCAGCACACCTGTGTTTGTGTACCTCAGCACACCTGTGTTTGTGTACCTCAGCACACCTGTGTTTGTGTACCCCAGGTTCAGATGGACACCTGTATGAGCGCGTCTCCTCTGATGTCTTCTACGACGACGACAGCGACGCCAAACCTGTGCCTGAGACGCAAACGTCCCGTTCAAACGCCCCTCCAATCACAGCGAGCCCTCGGACTGCCTTCCACCAATCAGAGGAGGCCACGGCGTGTCATGCGGGCCAGGGGGCGGAGTCACGCATCACTCAGCATCCAGACTGGCCAATGGAGAAGTGGCAAATATGGCAGCTCTTGTCATCGGACAGCTTAGACACACTTCCAGAGACAATGGTGTAAAAACAGTATTTAAAGGGACAGTATTTAAAAATGACATCTAAACGTTAAATGGACAATAATAAAACACTGAGGCGGTTTTTCACTGAGAAGAAAGAAAGTCGTTCAGGTTTGGAACGAGTAAATGACAGATGATCATTGTTGGGTGGACTGTCCCTTTAAGCAGCTTTTCATTTAAAAGCTTGATTTTAAATCGTCCACAACAGAGATTCAGGATTGGTTCGACTGGAAGCGTCACAGTATTGCCACGTTTTAGATCACTTTAGAATAATAAGTATTGATATTAAAATTGGGGATTACTATTTAAAGGTTTTACTGTTCAAAACTTTTTTTTTTTTTTTACTAAATTAATACTCTTATTCATCAAAGATGCATTAAACTGATCAAAAGTGACAGTAAAGACATTTATAATGTTACAAAAGATTTTATTTCAAACAAATGCTGTTCTTTTGAACTTTCTATTCATCAAAGAATCCTGAGAAATGAAATATATCACGATTTCAACCGAAATATGAGCTGTTTTCAACACTGATAATAATCATAAATGTGTCTTGAGCATCAGATCCTCATATTAGAGTGATTTCTGAAGGATCATGTGACACTGAAGACTGGAGTAATGATGCTGAAAATTCAGCTTTGATCACAGGAATAAATTACACTTTACTGTATATTCACATAGAGAACAGATGATTTACATTATAATAATATCTCACAGTTTTACTGTATTTTTGATCGGATAAATCCATCTTTGGTGAGCAGAAGAGACTCAGAAATATTAACAAATTCCTATAGGTGTCATTAGAAATATTGATTATTAATGTGTTTCTGGGAATAATCCATATGTTGGGTGTATGAACATGTTTATTGGTAATTCATACTGAAAATGAAATGTATTATTAACATCTACTCTTACATGAATTGATTTCATTCAGTTTGAAGCTCAATTCAAATTCAGGACATAAAGTGGAATATAAAGCGCATTCTCGGTTCAGTTCTCGATGTGAATGATCTTTATTTCCATCCAGATGCTCTAATCTCTCGTTTATTGTACAGATCATCATCATCATCATCATCATCATCATCAGAGAGATCTGATGACATCATCACTTCACGAGATAACGAGCGGTTAATCATAGGGCTGCAAACATACAGAATTTCATATTTCGAGAAACGAGTTACAATATCAAATGTATTTATTTATTAATGTTATTTATTGAATTAGCCACTAGTATGTCACCACTGTGTATGATAGCCGCCACAGAAGGATTTATTGCAGTATCTAGTGAAACTCCATTACATGTCTGACTGATATCGTCAACTTTCACCCGTTTGATCACGTGACGCACGAATTATGCCTTAATCGAATCACCTCCTTTATTCCAGCAACACTTTATGCATTATAATAATGAGTGACTTATTATTTTCTGTGTAATATTTTATACTCTGTGTATTTGTACAGCCAAGAGCAATATAATGTTGATCATGCTACTTTTTATAAAACAGATTTATATATTTTGCTGCTCAATTATTTGATCTGAATATTAGAGAGCGAATAGAGGCTGTTATTGTGATGTTTGTGATTGTTGACATCATCATCTTCATAAGCATGTGTTTAAAACACAATAAAAGCAATGTCTGTCAAAGCATTTCTGTTCTTATTTGGATTTATTATCAAACGGATTTATTATTATCTAAATGAAGTGAGTTTGTGTGTAAAACGAGAACAAATATCAGCAAATGGAGTCAAAAATAATCCTTGAATTATGATTATTTTTCAGATTTTTGATTTGTTCTGGTTTTAAGCTCAAACTCACTTTATTTAGACACATTTTTCATTAAACAAAACTTCATTTCTTCAGTCGTTCTGCTTCTTCTCCAGTATATGTGTCTGTTATGTATATTTGTAAATGTATATTTCAGAATGTTTGTATATTAGTGCTGGAACCGGGACTGAGGAAGAGCATCGCTGTGGACGGGGATCGTGTGAGAGATGATTATACTGTAGTTCTGGGTTATTAATTCATCATATTTTATGTTCTGTATTATATGACCTCGGTTCACTCCTCATTTGCTCTGTTTATTCCACAGATGTTTGACACACACACGTGATCGCTGACATCATGTCCCATCAGGTGTTCGTGTCTGATTACTGTATTTAGTATTTAAAGAAACGGTTACACTGCAAAAAATGCTTTTCTTGCGTATTAGCCTCGTTTCCAGTCCAAATATCAAAACATTCGTAAATCAAGAAGCATTTACTAGAGAAGTAACATTATATTAGAAATTATATCTTGTTTCCTGGAAGAAAAAAATAAAGGTTTTTACTTAAAACAAGCAAAATGATCTTCCAGTGGGGCCAGAAAAATAATGTTAATTCAAATGGAAAACAAGATTATTTTTCTGACCCCTTTGGAAGATTTTGCTGGTTTTAAGCAGAAACTCACTTAATATCATTTAAAAATGTTTTACTTCTCTAGTAAATGCTTCTTGATTTAAGAGTTGTTTGATATTTGGACTGGAAACGAGACAGAAATACTGCGTAAGAAAAGCATTGTTTGCAGTGTGACACGTTTAATTAAAGACATGATCTTTGTTCTTGTTTGCTGTGAGTTTTTGATCCGCGTTACTCGAGATGAACACTAGAGGGAGACACAGCTCACACACATGAACACAGATAACTCTTCTTCTAGGGTTAAACTCTACATTATAACATGATAAAACCATAGATATCCATAATAAAGGCTAGATGTCTTCTCTATCGTCATCACCGGCGGCCATCTTGTCACAGGCAAGCGTTCTGGTGGGCTCTGTGGTGCCTGATGTAAGATGAGTGATCGGCACCAACACAAATACTCTTATCTCGTTGAAATCTTACAAACGGTTTGGTTTGTTACAAACGTTATTAACGTGGCTGTAATTCTGGATGATTATTTATTGATACACTTATTATTCATAAGTATGCAGTGTCATAACTACATCTCTGACGTTTATAACAAACCAAACCGTTTGAAAATCAGTAGAAAATTGAGTAAGTTATGGTTATTTAAACAGTACATGCACCATTAAAAACACAATGTTAGGAGTGAGCGAGCTGCCTGTGGCAAGATGGCCGCCAGTGCGGACGACGACCTCCATTGGCCAGCAGCGTGGACGAGACATCTAGGCTTTATCATGGAGATCTATGGATAAAACGAGCTGTGTTTAGATGTGCGGAGGCATTTACAATCTGCAAATGAAACATAATTTCAGTGTCCTTAAAAACTTAAAAGATCGAGCCATATTGCGGCCCAGGAGAGCGCTGGGAATGCAGTGGTGGGAGTGTGGGATTCTGGGATTCGGGAGCTCTCGGGTCTTTATCGGGATCAGAGGGAAAGACCCCAGAAATCATCATCCGACTCGAGTCGATCCAGACCGCTCATTCCCCAGGGGTTCTGTTCCTGTGAGATTACAAGTTCTGTTTGTATTTACAAATGTAACTGATGCTTGTAGAGTGTCACATGATCCTTCAGAAATCACTCTAATATGAGGATCTGATGCTCAACAAACACTTATGATTATTATCAGTGTTGGAAACAGTTGCACTACTAAACATTTATATTATTATTTATTAATAATATTATTATAAAATATGTCATATGGTGTCATTTTCTGGCATTTTTGTGATGTGAATGACATACACACACACTCTTACACACACACACATACACACACTCTCACTCACACACTCACTCTCACACACACACTCTCACACACACTCACACACACACTCTCACACACACTCACTCTCACACACACTCACTCTCACACACACACACACACACACACACACACACACTCACTCACTCACTCTCACACTCACTCACACACACACTCTCTCTTAGCTGTCCATCTTGTACGATGATGACGCTTGCTCCAGGGGGTGGGGGTGGGAGGGGGGTGGGTTTAGCGACCTTGCCGCTGGTGCCACTTCTCGTGGGCGTTGAGTCCGATCCTTGAGCCGCACACTCGTCCGCAGATGGAGCAAGGGAAACCAGACACCAGGGGGGTACCAGCCGCCCACTGGTGTCTCTTGATGCGCCTCTCGGATCGTCGGTCTTGGTTGGTTTGGTGTATTTGAGAGATTGCAGTTGCACAGGTGACATGCCAGGCAGGTCTGTCGAGTGCCAGTGATTCAAGCTCCGTGAGGGGAATGTTCGCTCTCTTTAGGATGTCCCTGGTGTAGTCCTTAAAGCGCCGCTTTTGCCCTCCAGCGGACCGCTTTGCGCCCATTAGTTGACTGTAGAGGACTTGGCGGGGCAATCGGTGTTCAGGCATGCGTATGGTGTGCCCTATCCAGCGCAGATGTTTTTTGGCAACAGCTGCTTCCATACAGATTGAGTCAGTGTTGCTGAGGATGACTGTATGGGGGATTCGGTCTTCCCAGGACAACCTGAGGATCTTCTGTAGGCAGCGAATGTGGAAGGCCTCTAGGTTGATGATGTGCTGGCGGTATGGGGTCCATGACTCTGCCCCGTAGAGCAGAGTAGAGACACATACCGCATTGTAAACAGCGACCTTGGTACTGACCTTCAGGTTACGGTTTTCAAAAACCCTGCTGCGTAGGCGTCCAAAAGATGATGAGGCTTTATTTATCCGGGTGTGTATTTCTTTGTCCAGGGAGCAGAATGAGGACAAAGTGGAGCCGAGGTAGGTAAAGTGGTCCACTGTTTTAAGTGGAACACCGTTTATGTGAAAACTGGGGGGTGTGGGGGCGGGGGTAGTGAGATGGGACATGACCTCGTTTTTTTTAATGTTGACCTGTAGGCCAAAGGATTGGTACAGACGGGATATTGTGTTAAGGGCGTGCTGCATAGAGTCTGGGCTGTGAGCTAAGACGGCACAGTCATCAGCATACTGAAGCTCACAGATTTGGCGGGTCTTTGTCTTTGTGCGGGCCTGGAGCCGACGTATGTTGAAGAGGCTTCCGTCAAGTCGGTATTCCACATGGACACCGTCTTCATGTCCCATGACACGGTGGAAGAGGCAGGTGATGGCAGAGAGGAGGATGTTAAAGAGCACCGGAGCCAAGACACAGCCTTGCTTCACCCCAACGTTTACCTCGAAGGACTCTGACTGGAGTTCTCCAGTGAGCACTCTGGCTTGCATCCCGTCATGCAGCTGCTGTAGGATGCGGAGAAACTTGGGTGGTACCCCAAGTTTGGAGAGGTGTTTCCAGAGCAGTTCACGGTTGATGGTGTCAAAAGCTTTGCTGAGGTAGATGAAGGCAACGTAAAGGTCTTTGTGATGTTCTCGGCTCTTCTCCATCAGCTGCCTCAAGACAAAAACCATGTCTGTCGTGGATCTGGTCTTCCGGAAGCCACACTGAGTTTCCGGAAGCACAGCTTCCGAGATGTGATCAACCAGTCTGCTGAGCATGATCTTGGCCAGGACTTTCCCTGCGATGGAGAGGAGAGATATCCCATGGCTGTTGCCGCAGACTGCACGGTCTCCTTTCTGCTTGTAAATTACCACGATGTTAGCATCCTTCCAGTCCTGTGGGAGGGTCCTATGTTCCCAGATGTTTTGGATCAGGAGGTGCAGGCGACGCGTGAGGAGGTATCCTCCGTATTTAAAAACCTCTGCAGGGATTCCATCGGGTCCAGCGCTTTTGTTGTTCTTCAGCCCTGCAATAGCTTGCCGGAGTTCTGAGTAAAGTGGTGGGGTGTCCAGGTGCATGGTAGGTGGCAGGTCTGGGAGATTATCCAGAATATGTGGGTCGACAGGGTTGACGTGGTTGAGGAGACTGTCAAAATGATTTGCCCAACGGGCGAGAATCTCGTGGCGGTCCTTAAAGAGGATGGCGCCATCAGCTGATCGGACTGGGGCAATCACCCGCTTCCTGGGGCCGTACAATGCTTTTATGGCATCGTAAAAGCCATGACTGTGGTTGCAGTCTGCCAGGTTCTGGATTTCTCGCGCCTTTTGCACCCACCAGGTGTCGTCCTGAGGGCTCGCTGGGTTGCTGTTCTTGCAGCAATGAAGGAGGTTTTAAGGGTGGGAGATCCAGGGCAAGACAGGAGAGCTTTGTGGGCCTCATGTTTGGTTTTTAGGAGTGACTGTATCTCAGCTGAGTTACAGTCAAACCAGTCCTGGTGGTGTTTCCTTGATTGGCCTAGCGCCTCTGTGGCTGCGCTATGAATAGCCTGGCGCAGTGCTGGCCAGTCGGTTGATTCCTCTGGGATCTTGTTGAGGTTTTCAGCAAGGAGCCGTCGGAGGTTCTCTTTGGTGGTAAGGCTATTCAGCGCTGTACAGTTGAGTTTCTTGTTTGGAGCCATCCTCGGGCCACGGGGTTGAATGCTCATGAGTAGTTTGGATCTGACCATGAGGTGGTCAGTCCAGCACTCAGCTCCGCGCATAACACGGGTCGTAAGGACCTCTTGTCTGTCCTTTTGACGGACAATCACGTAGTCAAGAAGATGCCAGTGTTTTGAGCGGGGGTGCTGCCAGGTGGTCTTAAGCCTGTTCTTCATCTGGAAGACGGTGTTAGTAATGACCAGCTGGTGCTCTGCACAGAGGGAGAGGAGTCTGAGCCCGTTG
>NW_026606979.1:120000-155000 GCF_029890125.1 Rhinichthys klamathensis goyatoka | reverse complement strand
GGTTGCTAAGGTGTTGCTAGGCAGATGCAATGTGTTCTGAATGGTTGCTACTTAGCTACTGTTAGGGTATTCTGAGTGGTTGCTAAGGTGTTGCTAAGCAGATGCAATGTGTTCTGAATGGTTGCTACTTAGCTACTGTTAGGGTATTCTGAGTGGTTGCTAAGGTGTTGCTAAGCAAATGCAATGTGTTCTGAATGGTTGCTACTTAGCTACTGTTAGGGTATTCTGAGTGGTTGCTAAGGTGTTGCTAAGCAGATGCAATGTGTTCTGAATGGTTGCTACTTAGCTACTGTTTGGGTATTCTGAGTGGTTGCTAAGGTGTTGCTAAGCAGATGCAATGTGTTCTGAATGGTTGCTACTAAGCTACTGTTAGGGTATTCTGAGTGGTTGCTAAGCAGGTGTTCTGAATGGTTGCTACTTAGCTACTGTTAGGGTATTCTGAGTGGTTGCTAAGGTGTTGCTAAGCAGATGCAATGTGTTCTGAATGGTTGCTACTTAGCTACTGTTAGGGTATTCTGAGTGGTTGCTAATGTGTTGCTAAGCAGATGCAATGTGTTCTGAATGGTTGCTACTAAGCTACTGTTAGGGTATTCTGAGTGGTTGCTAAGGTGTTGCTAAGCAGATGCAATGTGTTCTGAATGGTTGCTACTTAGCTACTGTTAGGGTATTCTGAGTGGTTGCTAATGTGTTGCTAAGCAGATGCAATGTGTTCTGAATGGTTGCTACTTAGCTACTGTTAGGGTATTCTGAGTGGTTGCTAAGCAGGTGTTGTGAATGGTTGCTACTTAGCTACTGTTAGGGTATTCTGAGTGGTTGCTAATGTGTTGCTAAGCAGATGTAATGTGTTCTGAATGGTTGCTACTAAGCTACTGTTAGGGTATTCTGAGTTGTTGCTAAGCAGGTGTTCTGAATGGTTGCTACTTAGCTACTGTTAGGGTATTCTGAGTGGTTGCTAAGGTGTTGCTAAGCAGATGCAATGTGTTCTGAATGGTTGCTACTTAGCTACTGTTAGGGTATTCTGAGTGGTTGCTAAGGTGTTGCTAAGCAGATGCAATGTGTTCTGAATGGTTGCTACTTAGCTGCTGTTAGGGTATTCTGAGTGGTTGCTAAGGTGTTGCTAAGCAGATACAATGTGTTCTGAATGGTTGCTACTTAGCTACTGTTAGGGTATTCTGAGTGGTTGCTAAGGTGTTGCTAAGCAGATGCAATGTGTTCTGAATGGTTGCTACTTAGCTACTGTTAGGGTATTCTGAGTGGTTGCTAAGGTGTTGCTAAGCAGATGCAATGTGTTCTGAATGGTTACTAAGCTACTGTTAGGGTATTCTGAGTGGTTGCTAAGGTGTTGCTAAGCAGATGCAATGTGTTCTGAATGGTTGCTACTAGGCTACTGTTAGGGTATTCTGAGTGGTTGCTAAGGTGTTGCTAAGTAGATGCAAATATGTTAATTATTTCATTTAAAGTAATGAAAATGTTTCTTTTTCTGGTTTTAGTTTTATATTGTAGTATTTCTGATGATTTCACAGACATAACTGAGAGAACAAAGCAGATTCAGTTCTTATCTAATGTCTCAAAATAAGCGTTTGATGGCAGTAACCTGAGGAACTCTGCACTGGTAAACCCACGTGTGTGTGTGTGTGTGTGTGTGTGAGAGAGAGAGAAAGAGAGAGGGAGAGTGTGTGTGTGAGAGAGAGAGAGAGAGAGAGAGAGAGAGAGAGAGAGAGAGAGAGAGAGAGAGAGAGAGTGTGAGAGAGAGAGAGAGAGAGAGAGAGAGAGAGAGAGAGGAGAGAGAGAGAGAGAGAGAGAGAGAGAGAGAGAGAGGGAGAGTGTGTGTGTGAGTGTGTGTGTGTGAGAGACAGAGAGAGAGTGTGGGCGTAACATCTGAAGCGATGACTAGTTGCATCTAACCGGCTTTATTTCTACAGCACTTTCTACAACACAACAGCTTTAGGGATAGACAGCAAAATTACAGTGTTAAATTTGCAAAATGCATCATCTAATTGAATTTAATCTGTAAAGCAGCTCCAGAAACCCGTTTTAACATAAACAAATGAATAAATTTAATGTCATGTGTATTTGTCAGTCATGCATAAATGAAACTGTGTTGTGTTGTAATTATACACAACAACAAGTTTTATATATTTATTATCAATCACATTTGATCTAATCAGCTGAATGAATGTAATTTAACTGTTAAACAGATTTATGCTGATTCTACGCCATTTGAATAAATACATTTTAAAAATATGATTATTTAAATAAAATCAAATAGGTGCAAATAGTTAATAATAAATGATAACATGATTTTTTTTCGAGTAAAGAAATCTGACCGGTTTTAAAGATAAGTCCTTATTAAAGTTATTCAGAGAATGAGGATTGTTTGTCTTTTGTTGTTTGACAGTAAAAACACAGACGGCAGGAATATTAGGCTACTGTCACTTTAAGAGTGAATGCACTGATCTAATATACTGATACACATGCGTTTACTGTTCACGCTCACTAAACACACAACTCACTGTGTTTACGATGATACTTGAGGACACGGTTATTAGTTTGAATGTGTCTGTTCGAGAGCAAGAAGACGTGAAAGCGCTCGAGTCGGTGTTCGCACGCAGACTTCAGGAACGAGTAATGAATTAAGTTTCCTTTCACGTCTTCATGCGCTTGAATATTTCACTGGCACGTCATCGTTCACGTTTGTTCACATTCATGTTCTCACAACATTCCAAAGTGTGATTGACTGTTTCACACACTCGCCAACACTCGGTGCTTGACAAGTGTTATAATCATATACCCATCATTATATACACCCACATATTATATTATATAGGGATGCACCGATATGAAAACTTTGGCTGATACCAATAGCCAATAACCGATCATTTTTATATTTGAAACATAAAAATAAATCTAAATTTTTATTACATTTTTGAGAGCCTGAACTTACAAGTTCCAAGCACACAATAATTATGATGTTCTCATTATAATGTTATGTAGCCAATATGACAGACTTGCGCTGCATTTTACTGTATTTTACTTTTTGAAGTGATTCCAATCATATTTCAAGCAATTCATAATCATCATGTTGAACAGAGCGCATCTGAAGCGTCTCAGCTGAAGGGAATAATACACTATTTATCGGCTTTTAATATATCAGACACATTTTCTTATCGGGCCGATAACGATAACATTAAAAACCAACATATATCGGCTGATACCGATATATCGCGCATCCCTAATATTTCACAAACTGTAATGTTAGATGTGATTACTCCCGATGAACTGATTTGACAGCACTTCTTGTAATCCGAATGCAATTCACAAACATAAATCTTAACCTGAGGCTTAGTTTGATGGCAGAATGTTGTGTTTGAGCGTTCCGGCCACAAACCGGTTAAACTTCAGCTTGAAGTCGACGGCTCTCCAGACATCCGTTGCGTTCCCTGTTCACGGCCTGTTGTAATCGGGCTGAAGTGAATGCAGTCTGGCATGAGTTCAATGCAAATGAGCGCTGGGAACGAGAGTCTTCACACACACACTCACGCTCTTCTGTCCTGATCGGTGTGTGTGCGAGCGCAAACGCTGAACCTCGGGTCTGAGGCAAAACACAAAAACAGCACATTAATAAAAGACAAAAGCTCAGCGCTTTTCCAGCAGCTGAAGTGTTTGCATTGGGATCTCGGAGGATTAGCCCGGATAGCGCCGAGGAACACGTGTAGTTCAGGAGACTGAGGCTCCGAGATGCTGGACACGAGGAGGGAGAGACACGGATCCTGATCATCATCACACACTCATCAAACTCATTTCTTTCTGGGATTCGCCTCAGGGTTTGTTTTAAATGACCGTAAGCTTTAAACCTCATGGACTTCTACATTAATTAAGCCTGAACTGGTTTCCATTCAAAACTTTCTTTTGCTGATCATTATGGATGCAACTCCTTTATTATGTATTTATTCTTATGTGCCATTTTTGTAATTATTTGTGAAATTTACTAGCAATCAAAGTAAATCCTACACCAGTTGTTTTCAGTGAACGCTAATACACAATACAGAAATAAGCATTAAAATACATGCACACAAAAAATGGCTAATTAAAATAGATGATGCAGTGTCTAATAGCACTTCAGTATTTCTCATAGTTTTCCAGCACTTTATCTGAACTTCACTGTCAGCTTTTTATTGACATTTGACTCACAATAGAGTTTGACTCTAATAAACATATTCTGACACACAATACTCTAAGCATAAAATTGCACTGCACAAAACAATGGATAGGGTTTTGTACTTTTTAAGAAATTTAAGATTATTTTTAAAAAATCCCCGTTGATTTGCATTATTTAAAAGTTCACCATTCAAATTTGCATACTGAATTCTGATTGGCTTGCATCTGTTTAACTACTGCACTGCAAACACTGTTAGAGTGTGTGTCTTGGCTGAAAAAAAAAAACATTGAATTTATCTAAAACTTGATGGTATTTTGTGCAAACGCTCAGGAAATAAACAGTTAGTGATGCAGCTCCATTGCATTTGCAGGAAGAAATGTGGCTTGAGATCAACACTGAGCGTCACTCACTCCCAGTGAACTTTCCCTTGAATTCACGAAAGACAGATTTCATGATCTCATCTGGGATGGATGTGGACTCTCAGCTGCGATGGGCCTTGCACACACACATACACACACACACACACACACACACACACACACTCGAACCCGTTTGAGTTAGTTGGATAGTTGTGTCCATCACTCGACGAGACTTTGGTGTGTTGCTGTGGTTTGGCTGGAGGTCTTCGGACAGCATTAGTGAGGCTTGGAAAAAATGCTCGATCCGGGCACAGATCCACAGATCCTGCGCTTGCGAACGTGGAACAATCATTATCACAATCCATATCAGATGGCTGGAGGTATCCGTAACACTCGAGCTGAACGGGCACTGTTCTCTAAGCTGAGAACTGGTTCTGTTGAACTCGTCTGACTTCAGAGATTCCAGCATTCTTCAGTGTTACCGCAGACTGGAGAGAGCAGATCTACAGCACACCACAGTATTTCCACACATGCACACAAGCCACTGCCTGGAAACACCAACGCTTTTACACAGCGCAGAACAAACGTTTGTTTAGTAGAGGCGGTCGAGTTTCTCTGGAGCTCGTAAACCGGCTCTCAGACTGTAAACCACGGCGTTACACACACAGAAGGGAGAGTTTCCTCAGCAACTTCTGGTGGTGTGGATCTGACAACTAACTGCGCTTAACAGACACACACACACACTGTTCGATTATTCCCATCACATCTCAGATTTACTTTGACAACATCCTGTGGTAGAACTGACTTTTTATTTTATTTAATTTGTTAATTTCACTTTAGTGCATGTATATATATTTTATTTTATTTTTGCATCATTTGTCAAATTGTAATAATGCACATTAAAAGTGAATTTGTCTTTGTTTTTACATCATGCATCTCATATTTCATCTCCAGCTCTTCACCTCTTTGTAAACAAGTGCACTAAATTATTTAGAATAAATTAATAAGAGGCAACATTTTGGGCTTTGGTAGAAATTACGCCACTGAAGGATAATTAGATATCACACAACAATTGTTGAAAACTTTATATTTATTTCAGTTTAGGTTGTCGTAGTTTAAAGATGTTTTATATTTCGATTGATTTTCTTGTGTTAATGTTGACAGTCTGAATCGAATCAAATCTAGGAAATTTAAATGATGAAAGGATGATAAGAAGTTTCAAAGGCAAATTTGATGTGAGCTTCATATAACAGAGAGTTGACCTGTGAGTGTGACTGAAGAAACACAGTTGTTGAATGTGTCGCTCGCTCATGCTAACGCTGGAGAGGAGGAGAGCAGAACTCAGGAGAAATGCAGTGGTCAATAAGAATCTAATATTGTTGTTATTGCATCAGAGGATCTTCCATAGACTCTCGCCTGTCCTCACACACACACACACACACATACACTGATCGACAGCCGTGGGATCACACTAAACTGGTTTCTCCGTGTGGTTTTCCTGTCATCATGTGTTAAAGTGAAGCAGAACAGAAGCAGTGCCTAGTTTAATCTGCAGTGTTCTTCATGTGGTGTCAAACTTGTATCATATTATCATGCTGTTATTTTTTTAATCTTTGGTAACACTTTTTAATTTGTTAACATTAGTTAACATGAACTAGAAATGATACTTCTAAAGCATTTAATAATTGTAGCTAATGTTAATTCAATATTTAGTGATACTTTATCATAATGAAAAGTAGCATGTGAGGGTTTTTGTAATGTAAAGTCGCGGTGTGTGAATCGCGGCCCTCTGGCGGTCAGATGATAAAACTGCAGGAATCTCCCGCGGAAGAACATTTTGTCTTGCGCTTGTGCTTCGGTTCTGCGTCTGAATCACTCCCGACTGCTTTTCGCACATTCTCATTAATAACAAGTTATTGTTTATATAGGCTATATAAAAGAAAGTAGTGCAGCTTTAATGAGCTCGAGCTAACATCAACTAACAATGAACAGTTGCATTTTTATTAACTCACTTCAACAAAGATTAATAAATAATAAACACGAGCTTTTCCACAGTTCACGGTGAGCATGTTGCTGTAATAAAAATGTTTCAGTTTTCCCACGGACCCCTATTCTAAGACTATATAGGCTATTTATACTGTGATATATTAATATGATAAAAGTTTAAAGCAATGATTTGAAAAAATAAAATGTATTTATGTCTAATCTGTTTTATTATTTATTTTTTACATTTAGTTTAATCTTATTATTTATTTATTTATTTATACGTTTATTTCGGACCCCAGTTTGAAACCCCGCCCACGCGGTCAGACGGCCCGCCCCCGCGCTCTGATTGGCTGGTTCGGCTGTCCGTCATCAGGCTGATAGAGATGCAGAAACTGAAGCGACACACACACACTGAAACACACACACAGCGGCTCTTTGACAGGCTGAAACTGGACACTGGCCGAAACTCTTAACCGTTTGCTCGCTGTTATCAGACTTCATCATGTTGCAGGTAAGAAGAAACACCGCATTCCTTCAGCTGTGGTTTGTAGTTTTCAGTGCTTTATTGAGGACAGACAGGCAGTTCTGTTGCAGATTCAGTCTGTGAAAGTCATTATTAAGTCTCTGGACTTCATCAGTGGATGGAAAGAAAGAAAGAAAGAAAAAGAAAAGCGCAGCGCAGCGCCTCGGATGTCTTGAAGTAATCGGCGAAGTTTATCTCAGGACATTCCTCTTCTTTATAACAGATGTCAGTGTTACGAGTCATTCTGTCCTCAGTCCACATCAGCAAATCGTCATGACGAAACATCGCGTTTAGCGCCAGATGCTGATTTATTTAACAATGCAATATACAAATGCATGCTGTAAAATATGCAATTATTAAATACATCTCAATATTTGTCATTGAATTAAATGCAAAATATTTATTTATTTTGTATTCCAGAAACATGCAAATTCAGGAGAACAAACGAGTTAAAAAAACAACATTCCTAGGTAAAGTCAGACATCTAAAGGAAGTAATAAGAGTCACTTGCATACACATGAAGAACACACACAAAAGACAAAGGATAAGAAGAAAATAAAATATTAAGTAGCCTATATTTTTATAGGGAAACAACACGAAGAAGAGATAATCAAAAAACAAAAAAACATAAATGACAGAAAGCTGGTTAAACCTGAGCCATTACAAAAGAATCGTTCATATTGTTTCAGGAATCTATCACATTTATCATTGCTAGTTAAACTAAATGCAAAATACCAAATCATAAAATGATTCGACTTGACAAGTAAAACTCTTCACAGTAATGCAGTGTTACGGTGGAAAAGATTCGCTGGTTGTCAAAGACTTTAATGTGAAACTTCATGTAAAAATCCCTCAAATACCAGTTGATCAAAGACTCTAATGAATGAAGTTCTGTGTGCAAAACATGAAGAAAGACCCGCAGCGTTCAGCATCCGAGTGAGATACTGACATATCTTTCTGCTGAGATCAGGAGGATGTGGAAGAGTTCTGTGATCGTTTATCAGACTCTGCCAGTGATTCTGCATGTGTTCAGGATCCTGAGCTGATCAGAAGCTGTGGATGAAACTTTCTGCCAGTGATCCTCCAGTGATCCTCCAGTGATCCTCCAGTGATCCTGCCAGTGATCCTGCATGTGATCCTCCAGTGATCCTCCAGTGATACTCCAGTGATCCTCCAGTGATCCTGCATGTGATCCTCCAGTGATCCTCCAGTGATCCTCCAGTGATCCTGCATGTGATCCTGCATGTGATCCTCCAGTGATCCTCCAGTGATCCTGCATGTGATCCTGCATGTGATCCTCCAGTGATCCTCCAGTGATCCTGCATGTGATCCTGCATGTGATCCTCCAGTGATCCTCCAGTGATCCTGCATGTGATCCTCCAGTGATCCTCCAGTGATCCTGCATGTGATCCTCCAGTGATCCTCCAGTGATCCTGCATGTGATCCTCCAGTGATCCTCCAGTGATCCTGCATGTGATCCTCCAGTGATCCTCCAGTGATCCTGCATGTGATCCTCCAGTGATCCTGCCAGTGATCCTCCAGTGATCCTGCATGTGATCCTCCAGTGATCCTCCAGTGATCCTGCATGTGATCCTCCAGTGATCCTCCAGTGATCCTGCATGTGATCCTCCAGTGATCCTGCATGTGATCCTCCAGTGATCCTCCAGTGATCCTGCATGTGATCCTCCAGTGATCCTCCAGTGATCCTGCATGTGATCCTCCTGTGATCCTCCAGTGATCCTGCATGTGATCCTCCAGTGATCCTGCATGTGATCCTCCAGTGATCCTGCATGTGATCCTCCAGTGATCCTCCAGTGAGCCTGCATGTGATCCTCCAGTGATCCTGCATGTGATCCTCCAGTGATCCTCCAGTGATCCTCCAGTGATCCTCCAGTGATCCTGCATGTGATCCTCCAGTGATCCTCCAGTGATCCTGCCAGTGATCCTGCCAGTGATCCTCCAGTGATCCTGCCAGTGATCCTCCAGTGATCCTCCAGTGATCCTCCAGTGATCCTGCATGTGATCCTGCATGTGATCCTCCAGTGATCCTCCAGTGATCCTGCATGTGATCCTGCATGTGATCCTCCAGTGATCCTCCAGTGATCCTGCATGTGATCCTGCATGTGATCCTCCAGTGATCCTCCAGTGATCCTGCATGTGATCCTCCAGTGATCCTCCAGTGATCCTGCATGTGATCCTCCAGTGATCCTCCAGTGATCCTGCATGTGATCCTCCAGTGATCCTCCAGTGATCCTGCATGTGATCCTCCAGTGATCCTCCAGTGATCCTGCATGTGATCCTCCAGTGATCCTGCCAGTGATCCTCCAGTGATCCTGCATGTGATCCTCCAGTGATCCTCCAGTGATCCTGCATGTGATCCTCCAGTGATCCTCCAGTGATCCTGCATGTGATCCTCCAGTGATCCTGCATGTGATCCTCCAGTGATCCTCCAGTGATCCTGCATGTGATCCTCCAGTGATCCTCCAGTGATCCTGCATGTGATCCTCCTGTGATCCTCCAGTGATCCTGCATGTGATCCTCCAGTGATCCTGCATGTGATCCTCCAGTGATCCTGCATGTGATCCTCCAGTGATCCTCCAGTGAGCCTGCATGTGATCCTCCAGTGATCCTGCATGTGATCCTCCAGTGATCCTCCAGTGATCCTCCAGTGATCCTCCAGTGATCCTGCATGTGATCCTCCAGTGATCCTCCAGTGATCCTGCCAGTGATCCTGCCAGTGATCCTCCAGTGATCCTGCCAGTGATCCTCCAGTGATCCTCCAGTGATCCTCCAGTGATCCTGCATGTGATCCTGCATGTGATCCTGCATGTGATCCTCCAGTGATCCTCCAGTGATCCTGCATGTGATCCTCCAGTGATCCTGCCAGTGATCCTCCAGTGATCCTGCATGTGATCCTCCAGTGATCCTCCAGTGATCCTGCATGTGATCCTCCAGTGATCCTCCAGTGATCCTGCATGTGATCCTCCAGTGATCCTGCATGTGATCCTCCAGTGATCCTCCAGTGATCCTGCATGTGATCCTCCAGTGATCCTCCAGTGATCCTGCATGTGATCCTCCTGTGATCCTCCAGTGATCCTGCATGTGATCCTCCAGTGATCCTGCATGTGATCCTCCAGTGATCCTGCATGTGATCCTCCAGTGATCCTCCAGTGAGCCTGCATGTGATCCTCCAGTGATCCTGCATGTGATCCTCCAGTGATCCTCCAGTGATCCTCCAGTGATCCTCCAGTGATCCTGCATGTGATCCTCCAGTGATCCTCCAGTGATCCTGCCAGTGATCCTGCCAGTGATCCTCCAGTGATCCTGCCAGTGATCCTCCAGTGATCCTCCAGTGATCCTCCAGTGATCCTGCATGTGATCCTGCATGTGATCCTGCCAGTGATCCTGCCAGTGATCCTCCAGTGATCCTCCAGTGATCTTGCATGTGATCCTCCAGTGATCCTCCAGTGATCTTGCATGTGATCCTCCAGTGATCCTCCAGTGATCCTGCATGTGATCCTCCAGTGATCCTCCAGTGATCCTGCATGTGATCCTTTAGTGATCCTGCATGTGATCCTCCAGTGATCCTCCAGTGATCCTCCAGTGATCCTGCATGTGATCCTCCAGTGATCCTCCAGTGATCCTGCATGTGATCCTCCAGTGATCCTCCAGTGATCTTGCATGTGATCCTCCAGTGATACTCCAGTGATCCTCCAGTGATTCTCGGGTGACCCTCGGGTGATCCTCCAGTGATCCTGCATGTGATCCTCCAGTGATCCTGCATGTGATCCTCCAATGATCCTCCAGTGATCCTCCAGTGATCCTGCATGTGATCCTCCAGTGATCCTTCAGTGATCCTCCAGTGATCCTCCAGTGAAACTCTAATGATCCTCCAGTGATACTCCAATGATCCTCCAGTGATCCTCCAGTGATCCTTCCAGTGATCCTCCAGTGATACTCCAATGATACTCCAATGATCCTCCAGTGATCCTGCATGTGATCCTCCAGTGATCCTCCAGTGATCCTCCAGTGATCCTGCATGTGATCCTCCAGTGATACTCCAATGATCCTCCAGTGATCCTGCATGTGATCCTCCAGTGATTCTCCAGTGATCCTCCAGTGATCCTCCAGTGATCCTCCAGTGATCCTGCATGTGATCCTCCAGTGATCCTTCAGTGATCCTCCATTGATCCTCCAGTGATCCTCCAGTGAAACTCAAATGATCCTCCAGTGATCCTCAAGTGAAACTCCAATGATCCTCCAGTGATCCTCCAGTGATCCTCCAGTGATCCTCCAGTGATCCTCCAGTGATCCTGCATGTGATCCTCCAGTGATCCTGCATGTGATCCTCCAGTGATCCTCCAGTGATCCTGCAGTGAAACTCCAATGATCCTCAAGTGATCCTCCAGTGATACTCCAATGATCCTCCAGTGATCCTTCAGTGATCCTCCATTGATCCTCCAGTGATCCTCCAGTGAAATTCAAATGATCCTCCAGTGATCCTCAAGTGAAACTCCAATGATCCTCCAGTGATCCTCCAGTGATCCTGCATGTGATCCTCCAGTGATCCTCCAGTGATCCTGCATGTGATCCTCCAGTGATCCTCCAGTGATCCTGCATGTGATCCTCCAGTGATCCTGCATGTGATCCTCCAGTGATCCTCCAGTGAAACTCCAATGATCCTCCAGTGATCCTCAAGTGAAACTCCAATGATCCTCCAGTGATCCTGCATGTGATCCTCCAGTGATCCTCCAGTGATCCTGCATGTGATCCTCCAGTGATCCTGCATGTGATCCTCCAGTGATCCTCCAGTGATCCTCCAGTGATCCTCCAGTGATCCTCCAGTGAAACTCCAGTGATCCTCCAGTGATCCTCCAGTGATACTCCAATGATCCTCCAGTGATCCTCCAGTGATACTCCAATGATCCTCCAGTGATCCTGCATGTGATCCTCCAGTGATCCTTCAGTGATCCTCCAGTGATACTCCAATGATCCTCCAGTGATCCTTCAGTGATCCTGCATGTGTTCCGGATCCTGAGCTGCTCAGACTCTGTGGATGACACTCTTCCCACCATTGATCTGTTCATCGACTGCCATTTGCTCGGCTTCAGTGTCAGGGCTTCTGAGGGAACTGTGGAACTGTGGAAAGATCGATCTGTGAGATCAGGCCTCGTGTCACATGTCATTATACACGTCACTGGAGTTATGCAGTCAGATTACTTTTGACTAGTACAGTAAGTAGGGGTGTCACAATATATCACAATACAAAATGCATCAATTTGTATTGTGGATAGTTCACCCAAAATCAATATTACTGTGTGAGAAAAAAATTTTTTTTAGTGCCAGTACTACAAAAACTACTATATAAAATGTTGAATATAATGAATAATAATGCATTGGGGAATATTTATGGGTCCTGATAATGCCAGATGTCTGATGTTACCAGTAAAAGTGGCCAATACTATATTAAATATATAAATCAGTGACAGAGATCAAGCATATTCATCTAAAATAATTTGTATTTTCAGCTTCAGAATCATGAATATGTTTATTCTGGTGTCTCTATTGTTCATTGGGTTTATCAGCACTGAGTCCAAGAATATTCTTATTTACAATGTAAAACCAACAGTAATTTTTTTGTTCACCTTTTATCATGTGTCTTGGAGTATCGCAATAATATGGTGTTGTGAGTTCGGCGTCGTGAGTTCGGCGTCGTGAGTTCGGCGTCGTGAGTTCGGCGTCGTGAGTTCGGCGTCGTGAGTTCGGCGTCGTGAGTTCGGCGTCGTGAGTTCGGCGTCGTGAGTTCGGCGTCGTGAGTTCGGCGTCGTGAGTTCGGGGTCGTGATTTTAAATTTAAATTTAAATTACACAAATGTACTTTATGTATTTAATCTCACTTTATTAACCGGTGTCTCTGATGCGACCTGCGATGATCCACTTCACACATGTGTAACGCATTACTTTATAATATAAAAAGTGACTAAGTAATGCAATATTGTAATGCATTACTTTTAATGCAAGTAATTTTCCCCATCATGCGTGGTCATGAGCGAGTGACATCGTGATTCAGATGACTAATGATTACTAAAAATGTCATGCTTAACATGATCCAAATATCACAATATGCTGCAAAGTGTGTAAACATACTAAAACATTACATTACATTTACTAGAGAAGCAAAACTGGGCAAAATCATAAGAATTGTTGTCAAAGATTATATTTTGAATTCAGTTATTTTTATATATTTTTTTGACATCATTAGCATATTTTATTTTATTTTATTGAGATTTTATAATGTAAATGTACAAATAATGTAAAAAAAAAAAAAAATCAGCAACAGCAACTGTTTTCCCCCCATGGCGTCAGGATCACAGTGACTAGAGCTGGCAGCAGTGTGTGTGTGTGTGTGTGTGTGTTTGTGTGTGTGTCTGTGTGTGTGTGTGTGTGTGTGTGTGATGTTGTGCAGTCCGTCAGTGCTAGTCCTCAGGCCACATCTGTGTGTGTGTGTGTGTGTGTGTGTGTGTAGTCCGTCAGACACGAGCTGGTCTGAAGCTGCTGGGAAAAGCACAGAGAGAGAGAGAGTGGGACGAGTGATACTGCAGACGAGTCACGGAACACATTCTATTTATCATTCATATTTAATAACTGTCACTGATGGGAGTTTGACCCATATCTCCAAACCTGTTAAGAACATGCAAATCATATTTAATAATAATAAACATATAAAATAAACATATTTTGCACAGGAATATTTTATTTATATTTATATTTTTGCATTTCTTTTTAGGACAATTAAGCAAATTTTCAACCAAATTCTCATTAGTATAATGTATATAAATATGCAGATATATTATTTTAAATTTTAACATCTGGTAGTAGATGTTTGTACTGCAATAATTTACGCTTTAAATGTAAATTATAATTAAGATTTATATGAATTAAATTCTATTATATATATATATATATATATATATATATATCTCATATCAGTCACAGACAGGAAAAAAGCAATGCGAAGGTCAGTCTAAGGTCATGTGTCCAAACAAATTCTATGATATTTTGTTACAAATCCATCTGTCACTTGGTATTATGGCTAATATAAAACAATATTTGTTCAGTGTATCCGGGGAAAATCTGCTGTTTTTGCATTTCTCTCTTCAGCCTGTCATGTGAATGGGGCTTTTTGTTGGACTGCGTTTCGTGGTTCGTGGTAATATTAATTCAAGATTAATTAATTTGAAGGCATTTTTATATCCGTGTAAAATCTGGGCCTGAAGCAAAACCAATCGACTGGACAGAAGGAGAGAAGGAGGAGGAGAGTCAAGTCAAGACGAGTCTCCTTCATTTATACAGTGCTTTAACAGTATAGAGTTTCACAGCAGCTTTACAGTGATAACAGGAGATTACAGTAGCAGAGAGTGTTTAGGCTTTACAGCAGCTCTAGAATAGAGTTATTGTCCAGATAAAGTTAGTTTTGAGTTATTAACTTTTAGTCTAGCTTTGAACTGACTGAGTGTGTCTGCTTCCCGGACAATGGTAGGAAGACTGTTCCAGAGTTTTGGTGGTAAATAGGAAAAGGATCTCCCGCCAGCAGTCGATTTAGATATTCTAGGTATTATCAACTGGCCGGAATTTTGAGATCGCAATAGACGTGAAGGACTATAATGCGTTAAGAGCTCGCTCAAGTACTGCGGAGCTAAACCATTTAGTGCTTTGTAAGTAATCAACAATATTTTAAAATGTATATTATGTTTAATAGGCAGCCAATGCAGTGTTGACAGAACCGGGCTAATATGGTCATACTTCCTGGTTCTGGTAAGAACTCGAGCGGCTGCGTTTTGGACCAGCTGGAGTTTGTTTATTAAGCGTGCAGGGCAACCACCCAGTAGAGCATTACAATAATCTAGCCTTGATGTCATGAACACATGAACTAACTGTTCCGTATTTGTCATTGAGAGCATATGACGTAATTTAGAAATATATTTAAGATGAAAGAATGCGGTTTTACAGATGCTAGACACGTGACTTTCAAATGAAAGATTGCTATCAAAGAGCACACACACACACACACACACACACACACACACACACACAAACACACACACACACACACACACAGGTTCCTAACCGGCGACGTAGACTTGACAGAGCAGCCATCGTGTGTTAGACAGTATTCTATGTTATTACGTGAGGAAGTTTTTTGTCCAATAATTAAAATCAGTTTTTTCAGAATTAAGTAGTAGGAAATCCAGTTTTTATATCAGCTATGCATTCCGTTAATTTTGTGAATTGGTAAGTTTCGTCAGGGTGTGAGAAATATAAGAAATATAGAGCTGCGTATCCTCAGCATAACAGTGAAAACTAATGCCATGCTTCCTAATGATATCTCCTAAGGGTAGCATGTACAAAGTGTGTGTGTGTGTGTGTGTGTGTGTGTGAGGGTAGCATGTACAGAGAGTGTGTGTGTGTGTGTGTGTGTGTGTGTGTGTGTGTGTGTGTGTGTGTGTGTGTGTGTGTGAGGGTAGCATGTACAGTGTGTGTGTGTGTGTGTGTGTGAGGGTAGCATGTACAGAGTTTGTGTGTGAGGGTAGCATGTACAGAGTGAACAGCAGCGGTCCTAGTACTGAGCCTTGTGGTACGCCATACTGAACTTGTGATCGATAAGACATCTCTTCCATTACTGCTACAAACTGATAACGGTCAGATAAGTATGATTTAAACCATGCTAGTGCGATTCCACTAATGCCAACATAATTTTCGAGTCTATTTAAAAGAATGTTGTGGTGAATAGTATCAAATGCAGCACTAAGATCGAGAGGAGAGGAGAAGAGGGGGAGAGGACAGGAGAGGAGGAGAAGGGAAGAGGAGAGGGGGAGAGGAGAAGGAGAAGAGAAGAGGGGGAGAGAAGAGAAGGAGAGGAGAAGGGAAGAGGAGAGGGGGAGAGGAGAAGAGAGAGGGAGAGAGGAAGAGGAGAGGGGGAGAGGGGGAGAGGAGAAGGGAAGAGGAGAGGGGGAGAAGGAGAGGAGAGGGGGAGAAGGAGAGGAGAAGGGAAGAGGAGAGGGGGAGAGAAGGAGGAGAAGAGGGGGAGAGGAGAAGAGGGAGAGGAGAGGAGAGGGGGAGAGGAGAACGGAAGAGGAGAGGGTGAGAAGGAGAGGAGAAGAGGGAGAGAGGAGAAGGGAAGAGGAGAGGAGAGGGGGAGAGGAGAAGGGAAGAGGAGAAGGGAAGAGGAGAGGGTGAGAAGGAGAGGAGAAGAGGGAGAGGAGAGGGGGAGAGGAGAAGGGAGGAGGAGAGGAGAGGGGGAGAGGAGAAGGGAAGAGGAGAGGGTGAGAAGGAGAGGAGAAGAGGGAGAGAGGAGAGGAGAAGGGAAGAGGAGAGGGGGAGAGGAGAAGGGAAGAGGAGAGGAGAAGGGAAGAGGAGAGGGGGAGAAGGAGAGGAGAAGGGAAGAGGAGAGGGGGAGAGAAGGAGGAGAAGAGGGGGAGAGGAGAAGAGGGAGAGGAGAGGAGAGGGGGAGAGGAGAACGGAAGAGGAGAGGGTGAGAAGGAGAGGAGAAGAGGGAGAGAGGAGAAGGGAAGAGGAGAGGAGAGGGGGAGAGGAGAAGGGAAGAGGAGAAGGGAAGAGGAGAGGGTGAGAAGGAGAGGAGAAGAGGGAGAGGAGAGGGGGAGAGGAGAAGGGAGGAGGAGAGGAGAGGGGGAGAGGAGAAGGGAAGAGGAGAGGGTGAGAAGGAGAGGAGAAGAGGGAGAGAGGAGAGGAGAAGGGAAGAGGAGAGGGGGAGAGGAGAAGGGAAGAGGAGAGGAGAAGGGAAGAGGAGAGGGGGAGAAGGAGAGGAGAGGGGGAGAAGGAGAGGAGAAGAGGGAGAGAGGAGAGGAGAAGGGAAGAGGAGAGGGGGAGAGAAGGAGGAGAAGAGGGGGAGAGGAGAGGAGAAGAGGGAGAGGAGAGGAGAAGGGAAGAGGAGAGGGGGAGAGGAGAAGGGAAAGGAGAGGGGGAGAGGAGAGGAGAAGAGGGAGAGGAGGAGAGGAGAAGGAAAAGGAGGGGGGGGGAGAAGGAGGAGAAGAGGGGGAGAGGAGAGGAGAAGAGGGAGAGGAGGAGAGGAGAAGGAAAAGGAGAGGGGGAGAGAAGGAGGAGAGGAGAGGAGAAGGGAAGAGGAGAGGGGGAGAGGAGAAGGAGAAGAGAAGAGGGGGAGAGGAGAGAAGGAGAGGAGAAGGGAAGAGGAGAGGGGGAGAAGGAGAGGAGAAGAGGGAGAGAGGAGAAGGGAAGAGGAGAGGGGAGAGGAGAAGAAGAGGAGAGGAGAAGGGAAAGGAGAGGGGGAGAGAAGGAGGAGAAGAGGGGGAGAGGAGAGGATAGGAGAGGAGGAGAGGAGACGGGAAGAGGAGAGGGGAGAGGAGAAGGGAAGAGGAGAGGAGAAGGGGAAGGGGAGAAGGAGAGGAGAAGAGGGGGAGAGGAGAGGAGGAAAGGAGAAGGGAAGAGGAGAGGGGGAGAGAAGGAGGAGAAGAGGGGGAGAGGAGAGGAGAAGAGGGAGAGAGGAGAGGAGAAGGGAAGAGGAGAGGGGGAGAGGAGAAGGAGAAGAGAAGAGGAAGGGAAGAGGAGGGGAGAAAAGGGAGAGAGGAGAAGGGAAGAGGATAGGAGGAGAGGAGGAGAAGAGGGGGAGAGGAGAGGAGAAGGGAAGAGGGGAGAGGAGAAGGAGAGGAGAGGGAGAGAGGGAGAGAAGGAAAGAGGAGAGGGGGAGAGGAGGAGGGGAGGAGAGGAGAGGGGAAGAGGAGGAGAGGGTGGAGGAGAAGGAGGAGAGGAGAAGAGATGGAGAGAAGAGGGGGAGAACAGGAGAAAGAGAGGGGAGAGGAGAAGGAGAGGAGGAAGGAGAGGAGAGGGGAAGGAGAGAAGGAGAGGGGGAGGAGAGAGGGGGAGGAGAGAAGGAGAGAGGGGAGGAGAGGAGATGGGGAGAAGAGGAGAAAGAGAGGAGAGGAGGAGAGGAACAGGAGAGGAGAAGAGAGGGAGAGGAGAGGATGAGAACAGGAGAAAGAGAGGAGAAGGAGAGGAGAAGAGAGGGAGAGGAGAGGGGGAGAACAGGAGAAAGAGAGGGGAGGGGAGGGGAGGAGAGAAGGAGAGGAGGAAGGGAAGGAGAGGAGAGGAGAGGGGGAGGAGAGAAGGAGTGGGGGAGGAGAGAAGGAGAGGGGGAGGAGAGAAGGAGAGGGGGAGGAGAGGAGATGGGGAGAAGAGGAGAAAGAGAGGAGAGAAGGAGAGGAGCAGGAGAGGATGATGAGAGGGGAGGAGAGTAGAGATGAAGGAGAGGAGAGTAGAGATGCAGGAGAGGAGAGATAAAGGAGAGGAGAGGAGAGATGGAGGAGAGGAGAGATGAAGGAGAGGAGAGATGAAGGAGAGGAGAGGAGAGGAGAGTAGAGATGAAGTAGAGGAGAGGAGAGAGGAGGAGAGAGGAGGAGCAGAGGAGAGGAGAGTAGAGATAGAGGAGAGGAGAGATGAAGGAGAGGAGAGATGAAGGACTGGAGAGATGAAGGAGAGGAGAGGAGAGATGAAGGAGAGGAGAGATGAAGGACTGGAGAGATGAAGGAGAGGAGAGGAGAGATGAAGGAGAGGAGAGATGAAGGACTGGAGAGATGAAGGAGAGGAGAGGAGAGATGAAGGAGAGGAGAGATGAAGGACTGGAGAGATGAAGGAGAGGGGAGGAGAGATGAAGGAGAGGAGAGGAGAGATGAAGGAGAGGAGAGGAGAGATGAAGGAGAGAGGAAGAGCAGAGGAGAGGAGAGTAGAGATGAAGGAGAGGAGCAGGAGAGGATGAGGAGAGGGGGGTAGAGGAGAGATGAAGGAGAGGAGAGATGAAGGAGAGGAGAGGAGGAGCAGAGGAGAGGAGAGTAGAGATGAAGGAGAGGAGAGGAGAGATGAAGGAGAGGAGAGGAGAGATGAAGGAAAGGAGAGGAGAGATGAGATGAAGGAGAGGAGAGGAGAGATGAAGGAAAGGAGAGGAGAGATGAAGGAAATGAGAGGAGAGATGAAGGAAAGGAGAGGAGAGATCAGATGAAGGAGAGGAGAGATGAAGGAAAGGAGAGATGAAGGAGAGGAGAGATGAAGGAGAGGAGAGATGAAGGACTGGAGAGATGAAGGAGAGGAGAGGAGAGATGAAGGAGAGGAGATATAAAGGACTGGAGAGATGAAGGAGAGGAGAGGAGAGATGAAGGAGAGGAGAGGAGGAGAGGAGAGGATGAGAGGAGAGTAGAGATGAAGGAGAGGGGAGGAGGAGAGGAAGGAGAGGGGAGGAGGAGAGGAGAGTAGAGAGGGAGGAGAGGAGGAGAGGAGAGGAGGAGAGGAGAGTAGAGATGAAGGAGAGGAGAGGAGGAGAGGAGAGGAGAGGAAGGAGAGGGGAGGAGGAGAGGAGAGGAGGAGAGGAGAGGAAGAGAGGAGAGATGAAGGACTGGAGAGATGAAGGAGAGGAGAGGAGAGATGAAGGAGAGGGGAGGAGGAGAGGAAGGAGAGGAGAGGAGAAGAGGAAGGAGAGGGGTGGAGGAGAGGAGAGGAGAGGAAGGAGAGGGGAGGAGAGGAGAGGAGAGGAAGGAGAGGGGAGGAGGAGAGGAGAGGAGAGGAGGAGAGGAGAGGAGAGATGAAGGACTGGAGAGATGAAGGAGAGGAGAGGAGAGATGAAGGAGAGGGGAGGAGGAGAGGAAGGAGAGGAGAGGAGGAGAGGAGAGGATGAGAGGAGAGTAGAGATGAAGGAGAGGGGAGGAGGAGAGGAAGGAGAGGGGAGGAGGAGAGGAGAGTAGAGAGGGAGGAGAGGAGGAGAGGAGAGGAGGAGAGGAGAGTAGAGATGAAGGAGAGGAGAGGAGAGGAAGGAGAGGGGAGGAGGAGAGGAGAGGAGGAGAGGAGAGGAGGAGAGGAGAGATGAAGGACTGGAGAGATGAAGGAGAGGAGAGATGAAGGAGAGGGGAGGAGGAGAGGAAGGAGAGGAGAGGACGAGAGGAAGGAGAGGGGTGGAGGAGAGGAAGGAGAGGAGAGGAGGAGAGGATTGTAGAGATGAAGGAGAGGAGAGGAGGAGAGAGGAAGGAGAGGGGTGGAGGAGAGGAAGGAGAGGAGAGGAGGAGAGGATTGTAGAGATGAAGGAGAGGGGAGGAGGGGAGGAAGGAGGAGAGGAGAGATGAAGGACTGGAGAGATGAAGGAGAGGAGAGATGAAGGAGAGGGGAGGAGGAGAGGAGAGGAGAGGAGAGATGAAGGACTGGAGAGATGAAGGAGAGGAGAGGAGAGATGAAGGAGAGGGGAGGAGGAGAGGAGAGGAGAGATGAAGGACTGGAGAGATGAAGGAGAGGAGAGGAGAGATGAAGGAGAGGGGAGGAGGAGAGGAAGGAGAGGAGAGGAGGAGAGAAAGGAGAGGGGTGGAGGAGAGGAAGGAGAGGAGAGGAGGAGAGGATTGTAGAGATGAAGGAGAGGAGAGGAGGAGAGAGGAAGGAGAGGGGTGGAGGAGAGGAAGGAGAGGAGAGGAGGAGAGGATTGTAGAGATGAAGGAGAGGGGAGGAGGGGAGGAAGGAGAGGAGAGGAGGAGAGGAGAGTAGAGATGAAGGAGAGGGGAGGAGGAGAGGAAGGAGAGGAGAGGAGGAGAGGAAGGAGAGGAGAGGAGGAGAGGAAGGAGAGGAGAGGAGGAGAGGAGAGTAGAGATGAAGGAGAGGAGAGGAGAGGAGAGGAAGGAGAGGGGAGGAGGAGAGGAAGGAGAGGAAGGAGAGGAGAGGAGGAGAGGAGAGGAGAGATGAAGGAGAGTAGAGATGAAGGAGAGGGGAGGAGAGGAAGGAGAGGAGAGGAAGGAGAGGAGAGGAGGAGAGGAAGGAGAGGAGAGGAGGAGAGGAGAGATGAAGGAGAGTAGAGATGGAGGAGAGGAAGGAGAGGGGAGGAGGAGAGGAGAGGAGGAGAGAGATGAAGGAGAGGAGAGGAGAGGAGAGATGAAGGAGTGGAGAGGGGGAGATGCAGACTTTAACATAAATCTTTACTGTCAGTCAGATGTGTTTTATTCCCTCTCAGATCCAGCATTGTGTCCTCAGAAGAGAAGCTGATGGAGAGATAGACAGACACTGACTCTCTCCGAACTCTTTCCACTCTTTCTCTAGGCGGAGTCGCTTTTCCTGGAATTATCAGGCAGCTTTTCCTGTTGTGCTGACTTTACTTACTCTTACTCTCTCTCTCTCCCTCGGAGTCTCTGTGTGTTTATTAGTGATGTACGATTCACCAAAGAATCATTTTTTTGAGTCGAGTCCGCTCATGAACCAGTTCACAATACCGCACTCAAAATGACTCAGTTAACGAATCGTTTTGAATCATTACGAACGGTTCTTCAGTCAATACCTCTTTCGGACTCACGGTGATTCATAGTGTATTTTTGTTTTGTTTTTTGATAAACATTACAGTAAACACTGAGGTCATTACATCTATACATGTTAGTGCTGGCCATAGTTAATTCTGGGAATTTACAATTTTAACAATATTTTACTATCTATACACATGCCTTTTAAATATATAGGTAATTTTTGGCCAATATTAAGATCATTAATACTTTCACATAGCCTCATTATTTCACATAAAATGTATTGTCTTTTAAAATATAATTTTCACAATATTTGGTTATGCAACTTACAGTTAACTAGTTTTTGATAATTCATATTTTGATAATCATGCAAGGATTTGATTGATAATTTGCTGTATAATCGTCACATAGCAGAAATATTAGGAATTATAATGTGCTGAAATATTTACAACTTGAACATGCAAAATCTGAAAGATGCAAATTAATTTTGTGAGATGGTTTATAAATAATTCTTGTATTTTCTGTATTCATAATTTTGTTTACTGTTTACTGTTTAATAAAATATTTTGCATTCATTTGTGTCACAAAATAAGGATTTATTTATGTTGATATTGACCAAAACTCTTCCTTTTTCCATTTCAAACTGTTTGAAGGCGGCAGTGTTGAGGCCTGAAGTGCTTTTATGTTTGTTTGTTTGTTTGTTTGTTTGTTTGTTTGTTTTTGCTGAATATTTGCTGCAATAACCTGAACTGACATCAATGTAATTACAATAAACAAAAAATACATAAGCTTTATGGTTAAAAAAACATGAAAAAAATTCAAACTAAATATAAAAATAAAGTCTAAATCAGAATATTGACAAAGACTATATCCATGACACTAAAATAACTCTGATATGCTTTCTTTTTTTTGATTGAATACAAAATCTGAATACAACAAAATGGCATAAACAGTCAAAATACAGAGGAAGAAAATGGCAGAACCAGATTGAATCCATGATAAAATAAACATAAAATACCTAAAATTAAATAATTACAATAGAATATAATTAAAATAAAGTTAATTAAATTCATAATAAAAACTTCACCAGATTATATAATTCAAATAAATTACAAAGTTGTACTGCATTTTGATTTTTCATTTTAATGAGGGCATCTGCGAATTCATTACTCAATTCATTATTCAATTTAATTTAATTCTGAATATAATAAACATTTTAAAAATGTACATTTGTGTTTAAAATATTTAGCCAGTAATCCGATATGCTTACATATTTATTGGAATGTTTTAGAAATACCGCGCCGTGATGTCAAGGGTTACGTGATGACGTAGAAGCATCACAGAATCTCTGGTTCACTGAATCGATGTGTTCGAAAGAACCGATTCGCGAAAATGGGTCGGACTTCCCTCTGTAGTGTGTGTGTGTGTGAGTGAGTGAGTTCAGCGTCTCGCACTGGCAGTGACTTTGGATTAAGCGTGTTATGTGGGAATGAACCATCTGGAATTCTTGCTCTTCCACAAGAGCTTTTCTCCGAACAAAACAAGCTTTCTGAAATCTGAACAGAAGTTCTGGAAATGGCTGTGAAGCGCGAAGAGACGCGAAATCCATCGGTGGGTGAAACACTCCTGCGTTACTGTAGAGAGAGAGAGTGTGTGTGTGTGTGTGACAGCAGACTGTAGTGTATGATACTCTGTATATGATTCTGTCTCCGTGTAATATTCCGCGGGCATCTTTAGTCTGAATGTAAAGCATCGCGTGGCACTCAGAGGGTTTGGGAAACTGTTACTTTACTGAGTTTAAAGTTATTCCTGTGAAAATGGGCCATATTGTTCTGCTAAACTGCGATTGTCAAGTCAACGAATGATTAGAGTAATAGAAGATTGGATAACACTTTAATTTACAATGGCATTGTTACACACTAGTTACTGTAGTAGCTAATAATAACTATTAATTATGAATAATTACATGCAACAAACCCTATTGTATGTACATGATGTAGTTAATATTACTCAGTACTTCAGTGTGTAATACAGTGTAACAAAACCACCTTAAAATAAAGTGTAACCGAAGATTGTTTTTGGTCTGTTGCTCTGAAGGGATTTTAACAGTTAAACATTAATTCCTCCTGATGCTTCGATTTAATACTGTTTAATCCTCACATCTTACTCATGGACATAATAACAAACTAATCTTATGATTAATTATCTTTTAGGGCATCGTTTAGAGTAGAAATGGGGTACACAGCTGCTGTTTGGTCTTTACATAATTCACATGCATTTGTATTATTTATTATATTGTATTATTGAGGGTTCTTGGCTTGGGTTATTATTCTAAAATGTGAAATATTAAACCAGGGGCATTTTTGTGCATAATTTGGATTAAAGGAGGGTTGATAATGATAATACAGTATGTGTATTCCATATAAACTAATGCATGATTTATTTGAACTTCTTTACTGTGGTTTAGATTCGTCACAGAATAAACGAAGGTCATTGTTTACTGCAGGCAACTGTTTCTGTGCACATTTGTACAGATATTGTATTAACTTCAAACAATCGGCCCTTTGTTTGGCGATGGCTTTGGAACAGTAATTACTGGATCTTCACAGGTCACTGTGGAGTAACGAGCTTCATAATGAGTGTGTGATGGGAATGCGTGTGATTGAGTGTGATGGACATCAGTGCATCTGCTCCCAAACAAAGAGTCGAGGTTCTGCTCGGCTGAGCCGTCAAGCTCTCTGACGTGATCATATTATAATATTACACAGTCATAAACGCAATGCTAACCGGCCCCGTGCTTTAATGACATATGCAAATATTCCCTGTGTTTGCATTTGTTGCTGTTTAATAGTTTAGGAAGTATCAACGAATTTCAGATGTTTCTCCCAAAACTCCCTGTGGGAAATAAAACCACATTAAATGAGTCAATAGTTGTCAGTCACTGGTTCTGTCTATTTTTAAGTGGTCCAAAAATTGTAATGTTGATTGCTTCGAAGTTGGATTTTGGTTGGTTGTAAAATCTCAATTTTACACTATAATTCATCTGTGGAAATTTTAGGTTGCTCCAACCAGAGATAATCAACTCAAAAAGAGTTAGGGTGCCCCTATTATGCAGTTTTAAAGGTTCCTAACAAAAGATTTACTGCATCTAAGGTCGAAAAATCAGCTCTTTTCTCTCAGTGTCTGAAACGCTTCGATTAAAGATTCAGTCTCTCTAAGCCCCGCCTCTCTGAGAGCTGCTCTGCTGTGATTGGTCAGAGAGCAAACGCTCATTATCATATCTGAATCTCAGCTCTTGATCACAGTGATACGAACAGTGACGATGGCGTGGGTTTCACCGTCTCAATCTCAGAAAACAGCGTCTCCTTGACACGAACAACACGAGCCGAACTCTCCCAGTCTCAGATACACTAGTGTTTGAGGGCGGGGCTAAGAGACGCTGTTCAGCCAATCAACACCTCAGACTGCCATTATGCTAATTTCAGTAGGAAGTGAGACTGAATTACTGACGACTCGTTTCAATTCAGAATCGCTTTTGACCTTTGAAACTTGTACATTCACAAACAGCTTTATCACACACTACATGAAAGGGAATATCCTAAAAAGCATAATAGGGGGACTTTCCCAAACTGCACTTTCCCAATCTTGATCATTACATTTGGACTTAAGTTTTATAAGGAACAAGTATGTGCAAAATGTTTGCCTTGACAAGCACCTCGGATCATCCTGAGATATTGAGGATTCCCGAAACGTCCGTATAACTAAAATTTGTCCGGTGGTTTTGCAATACTAATAAAGTTAAGTACTCAAAAATAATTAAGCAATCTTTATTGGACTACATGAGATGGATTGAACGCATCCAGTAAGAGTATTAGATTTAAAATGAATGTGGATTCTCATTTAATGAGAAATGCTTGAGCTTGAGTTCATCTTGAGATCTCTTCTGAAACACTGGAGGATTTTCCTGTGGGATCTTTTCTCCGGAGGAACATTGGAGTAGCCGGATAAAGAGCTCTCACTTGAGCTTTTTCTTTCCTAAAGCCTGTGATTATCAAATATAAATGAGTCATGAAAGCTTTGAGTGGTTTGTGAGGCGAAATACACTGCCGCTCAAAAAGTGGAGGTCGGCAAGATTTTCTAAAAGAAGTCTCACCAAAGCCAAAGCCAAGGCAGTATTTAATTGATTGATCAAAAATACAGTAAAACAGTGGAATATTATTAGAATTTAAAACAGCTGTTTTCTATGTGAATATATAGTAAAGTGTAATTTATTCCTTTTAAGTCTTTACTGTAACTTTTGATCCGTTTTAGTGTTTGAATGAATGTGTACCACTGGTCCGATGACTGTTTTGAATGTTAAACCAAAAATAAAGCAATATTTCATCGGTTCACAGACGGCTAAACGGCTCTTTTCATTCTAATATGATGATATGAGGCTCAAGAAACATTTATGATTATTATCAATATTCATTTTTTTTTTCAGGATTCTTTGATGAATAGAAAGTTCAGCATTTATTTGAAATATAATCTTTTGTATCATTATAAATGTCTTTACTGTCATTTTTCACCGGTTTAAGTGCTTGAATGGATGTGTACCACTGGTCCGATGACTGTTTTGAGTGTTGAAGCAAAAGTAAAGCCATCTTTGATTCCTCCACAGACGGCTAAACGGCTTCCCTGGGTTTCGCTGGCGTCCCGATCGCTTTATTGAAGATGGACACACTGGAGTCGGAGTTGACTTGCCCAATCTGTCTGGAGCTGTTCGAGGATCCTCTTCTTCTGCCCTGCGCCCACAGCCTGTGCTTTAACTGTGCTCACCGGATCCTGGTGTCCCACCGAAGCTCATCCGACGAGTCCAAACCCGTCTCCGCTTTCCAGTGTCCCACCTGCCGATATGCCATCGCCCTCGACCCGCAGGGCCTAGACGGGCTCAAGCGCAACGTGACTCTGCAGAACATCATCGAGCGCTTCCAGAAGGCCTCGCTGAGCGGCCCGAACTCCCCGAGCGAGACCCGGCGCACGAGCATGAGTTCCCCGGTCCAGTGCCAGTTCTGCGAGACCGACCCGCCCCAGGAGGCGCTGAAGACCTGCGTGACCTGTGAGGTCTCGTACTGCCAGGAGTGCCTGCGGGCCACGCACCCTAACAAGAAGCCGTTCACGGGTCACCGGCTGACGGAGCCGGTACCGGACGCTCGGGTCCGAGGACTGGCCTGTGCCGAACACGCGGAGGAGAAGGTCAACATGTACTGTGTGACGGATGAGCAGCTGATCTGCTCTCTGTGTAAACTGGTCGGGCATCACCGAGAGCACCAGGTGGCGGCGCTGGGGGAGCGCTTCGACAAGCTGAAGGTGAGCCACACTGGGGAAATGCAGTAAAAATCTAAAATAAAACAAAAAATCCAGGTTTTATGTGATTGTTTTAGAGGTGTTTTGTGATTATATATCAATATGACTATAAAATATTTATAATAATACAATTCGACAAGCTGAAGGTGAGCCACACTGGGGAAATGCAGTAAAAATCTAAAATAAAACAAAAAATCCAGGTTTTATGTGATTGTTTTAGAGGTGTTTTTGTGATTATATATCAATATGACTACAAAATATTAATAATAATACACTTCGACAAGCTGAAGGTGAGCCACACTGGGGAAATGCAGTAAAAATCTAAAATAAAACAAAAAATCCAGGTTTTATGCTATTGTTTTAGAGGTGTTTTGTGTTTATATATTAATATGACTATAAAATATTAATAATAATACACTTCGACAAGCTGAAGGTGAGCCACACTGGGGAAATGCAGTAAAAATCTAAAATAAAACTAAAATTCCAGGTTTTATGCCATTGTTTTAGAGGTGTTTTGTGTTTATATATTAATATGACTATAAAATATTAATAATAATACACTTCGACAAGCTGAAGGTGAGCCACACTGGGGAAATGCAGTAAAAATCTAAAATAAAACAAAAAATCCAGGTTTTATGCAATTGTTTTAGAGGTGTTTTGTGTTTATAAATTAATATGACTATAAAGTATTAATAATAATACACTTCGACAAGCTGAAGGTGAGCCACACTGGGGAAATGCAGTAAAAATCTAAAATAAAACAAAAAATCCAGGTTTTATGCAATTGTTTTAGAGGTGTTTTGTGTTTATATATTAATATGACTATAAAATATTAATAATAATACACTTCGACAAGCTGAAGGTGAGCCACACTGGGGAAATGCAGTAAAAATCTAAAATAAAACAAAAAATACGGGTTTTATGCGATTGTTTTAGAGGTGTTTTGTGTTTATATATTAATATGACTATAAAATATTAATAATAATACACTTCGACAAGCTGAAGGTGAGCCACACTGGGGAAATGCAGTAAAAATCTAAAATAAAACAAAAAATCCAGGTTTTATGCAATTGTTTTAGAGGTGTTTTGTGATTATATATCAATATGACTATAAAATATTAATAATAATATGATTCGACAAGCTGAAGGTGAGCCACACTGGGGAAATGCAGTAAAAATCTAAAATAAAACAAAAAATCCAGGTTTTATGCAGTTGTTTTAGAGGTGTTTTGTGTTTATATATTAATATGACTATAAAATATTAATAATAATACACTTCGACAAGCTGAAGGTGAGCCACACTGGGGAAATGCAGTAAAAATCTAAAATAAAACAAAAAATCCGGGTTTTATGTGATTGTTTTAGAGGTGTTTTTGTGATTATATATCAATATGACTATAAAATATTAATAATAATACGATTCAACAAGCTGAAGGTGAGCCACACTGGGGAAATGCAGTAAAAATCTAAAATAAAACAAAAAATCCAGGTTTTATGCAATTGTTTTAGAGGTGTTTTGTGTTTATATATTAATATGACTATAAAATATTAATAATAATACACTTCGACAAGCTGAAGGTGAGCCACACTGGGGAAATGCAGTAAAAATCTAAAATAAAACAAAAAATCCAGGTTTTATGCAATTGTTTTAGAGGTGTTTTGTGTTTATATATTAATATGACAATAAAGTATTAATAATAATACACTTCGACAAGCTGAAGGTGAGCCACACTGGGGAAATGCAGTAAAAATCTAAAATAAAACAAAAAATCCAGGTTTTATGCAATTGTTTTAGAGGTGTTTTGTGTTTATATATTAATATGACTATAAAATATTAATAATAATACACTTCGACAAGCTGAAGGTGAGCCACACTGGGGAAATGCAGTAAAAATCAAAAATAAAACAAAAAATCCAGGTTTTATGCAATTGTTTTAGAGGTGTTTTGTGTTTATATATTAATATGACTATAAAATATTAATAATAATACACTTCGACAAGCTGAAGGTGAGCCACACTGGGGAAATGCAGTAAAAATCTAAAATAAAACAAAAAATCCGGGTTTTATGCGATTGTTTTAGAGGTGTTTTGTGTTTATATATTAATATGACTATAAAATATTAATAATAATACACTTCGACAAGCTGAAGGTGAGCCACACTGGGGAAATGCAGTAAAAATCTAAAATAAAACAAAAAATCCAGGTTTTATGCGATTGTTTTAGAGGTGTTTTGTGATTATATATCAATATGACTATAAAATATTAATAATAATATGATTCGACAAGCTGAAGGTGAGCCACACTGGGGAAATGCAGTAAAAATCTAAAATAAAACAAAAAATCCAGGTTTTATGCAATTGTTTTAGAGGTGTTTTGTGTTTATATATTAATATGACTATAAAATATTAATAATAATACACTTCGACAAGCTGAAGGTGAGCCACACTGGGGAAATGCAGTAAAAATCTAAAATAAAACAAAAAATCCGGGTTTTATGTGATTGTTTTAGAGGTGTTTTTGTGATTATATATCAATATGACTATAAAATATTAATAATAATACGATTCAACAAGCTGAAGGTGAGCCACACTGGGGAAATGCAGTAAAAATCTAAAATAAAACAAAAAATCCAGGTTTTATGCAATTGTTTTAGAGGTGTTTTGTGTTTATATATTAATATGACTATAAAATATTAATAATAATACACTTCGACAAGCTGAAGGTGAGCCACACTGGGGAAATGCAGTAAAAATCTAAAATAAAACAAAAAATCCAGGTTTTATGCAATTGTTTTAGAGGTGTTTTGTGTTTATATATTAATATGACAATAAAGTATTAATAATAATACACTTCGACAAGCTGAAGGTGAGCCACACTGGGGAAATGCAGTAAAAATCTAAAATAAAACAAAAAATCCAGGTTTTATGCAATTGTTTTAGAGGTGTTTTGTGTTTATATATTAATATGACTATAAAATATTAATAATAATACACTTCGACAAGCTGAAGGTGAGCCACACTGGGGAAATGCAGTAAAAATCTAAAATAAAACAAAAAATCCAGGTTTTATGCCATTGTTTTAGAGGTGTTTTGTGTTTATGTATTAATATGACTATAAAATATTAATAATAATACACTTCAACAAGCTGAAGGTGAGCCACACTGGGGAAATGCAGTAAAAATCTAAAATAAAACAAAAAATCCAGGTTTTATGCCATTGTTTTAGAGGTGTTTTGTGTTTATGTATTAATATGACTATAAAATATTAATAATAATACACTTCGACAAGCTGAAGGTGAGCCACACTGGGGAAATGCAGTAAAAATCTAAAAAATAAAACAAAAAATCCAGGTTTTATGCAATTGTTTTAGAGGTGTTTTGTGTTTATATATTAATATGACTATAAAATATTAATAATAATACACTTCGACAAGCTGAAGGTGAGCCACACTGGGGAAATGCAGTAAAAATCTAAAATAAAACAAAAAATCCGGGTTTTATGCGATTGTTTTAGAGGTGTTTTGTGTTTATATATTAATATGACTATAAAATATTAATAATAATACACTTCGACAAGCTGAAGGTGAGCCACACTGGGGAAATGCAGTAAAAATCTAAAATAAAACAAAAAATCCAGGTTTTATGCGATTGTTTTAGAGGTGTTTTGTGATTATATATCAATATGACTATAAAATATTAATAATAATATGATTCGACAAGCTGAAGGTGAGCCACACTGGGGAAATGCAGTAAAAATCTAAAATAAAACAAAAAATCCAGGTTTTATGCAATTGTTTTAGAGGTGTTTTGTGTTTATATATTAATATGACTATAAAATATTAATAATAACACACTTCGACAAGCTGAAGGTGAGCCACACTGGGGAAATGCAGTAAAAATCTAAAATAAAACAAAAAATCCAGGTTTTATGCCATTGTTTTAGAGGTGTTTTGTGTTTATATATTAATATGACTATAAAATATTAATAATAATACACTTCGACAAGCTGAAGGTGAGCCACACTGGGGAAATGCAGTAAAAATCTAAAATAAAACAAAAAATCCGGGTTTTATGTGATTGTTTTAGAGGTGTTTTGTGATTTTTATATCAATATGACTATAAAATATTAATAATAATACACTTCGACAAGCTGAAGGTGAGCCACACTGGGGAAATGCAGTAAAAATCTAAAATAAAACAAAAAATCCAGGTTTTATGCCATTGTTTTAGAGGTGTTTTGTGTTTATGTATTAATATGACTATAAAATATTAATAATAATACACTTCGACAAGCTGAAGGTGAGCCACACTGGGGAAATGCAGTAAAAATCTAAAATAAAACAAAAAATCCGGGTTTTATGCGATTGTTTTAGAGGTGTTTTGTGTTTATATATTAATATGACTATAAAATATTAATAATAATACACTTCGACAAGCTGAAGGTGAGCCACACTGGGGAAATGCAGTAAAAATCTAAAATAAAACAAAAAATCCGGGTTTTATGTGATTGTTTTAGAGGTGTTTTGTGATTTTTATATCAATATGACTATAAAATATTAATAATAATATGATTCGACAAGCTGAAGGTGAGCCACACTGGGGAAATGCAGTAAAATCTAAAATAAAACAAAAAATCCAGGTTTTATGCGATTGTTTTAGAGGTGTTTTGTGATTATATATCAATATGACTATAAAATATTAATAATAATACACTTCGACAAGCTGAAGGTGAGCCACACTGGGGAAATGCAGTAAAAATCTAAAATAAAACAAAAAATCCAGGTTTTATGCAATTGTTTTAGAGGTGTTTTGTGTTTATATATTAATATGACTATAAAATATTAATAATAATACACTTCGACAAGCTGAAGGTGAGCCACACTGGGGAAATGCAGTAAAAATCTAAAATAAAACAAAAAATCCAGGTTTTATGCAATTGTTTTAGAGGTGTTTTGTGTTTATATATTAATATGACTATAAAATATTAATAATAATACACTTCGACAAGCTGAAGGTGAGCCACACTGGGGAAATGCAGTAAAAATCTAAAATAAAACAAAAAATCCGGGTTTTATGCGATTGTTTTAGAGGTGTTTTGTGTTTATATATTAATATGACTATAAAATATTAATAATAATACACTTCGACAAGCTGAAGGTGAGCCACACTGGGGAAATGCAGTAAAAATCTAAAATAAAACAAAAAATCCAGGTTTTATGCGATTGTTTTAGAGGTGTTTTGTGATTATATATCAATATGACTATAAAATATTAATAATAATATGATTCGACAAGCTGAAGGTGAGCCACACTGGGGAAATGCAGTAAAAATCTAAAATAAAACAAAAAATCCAGGTTTTATGCAATTGTTTTAGAGGTGTTTTGTGTTTATATATTAATATGACTATAAAATATTAATAATAATACACTTCGACAAGCTGAAGGTGAGCCACACTGGGGAAATGCAGTAAAAATCTAAAATAAAACAAAAAATCCGGGTTTTATGTGATTGTTTTAGAGGTGTTTTTGTGATTATATATCAATATGACTATAAAATATTAATAATAATACGATTCAACAAGCTGAAGGTGAGCCACACTGGGGAAATGCAGTAAAAATCTAAAATAAAACAAAAAATCCAGGTTTTATGCAATTGTTTTAGAGGTGTTTTGTGTTTATATATTAATATGACTATAAAATATTAATAATAATACACTTCGACAAGCTGAAGGTGAGCCACACTGGGGAAATGCAGTAAAAATCTAAAATAAAACAAAAAATCCAGGTTTTATGCAATTGTTTTAGAGGTGTTTTGTGTTTATATATTAATATGACAATAAAGTATTAATAATAATACACTTCGACAAGCTGAAGGTGAGCCACACTGGGGAAATGCAGTAAAAATCTAAAATAAAACAAAAAATCCAGGTTTTATGCAATTGTTTTAGAGGTGTTTTGTGTTTATATATTAATATGACTATAAAATATTAATAATAATACACTTCGACAAGCTGAAGGTGAGCCACACTGGGGAAATGCAGTAAAAATCTAAAATAAAACAAAAAATCCAGGTTTTATGCCATTGTTTTAGAGGTGTTTTGTGTTTATGTATTAATATGACTATAAAATATTAATAATAATACACTTCAACAAGCTGAAGGTGAGCCACACTGGGGAAATGCAGTAAAAATCTAAAATAAAACAAAAAATCCAGGTTTTATGCCATTGTTTTAGAGGTGTTTTGTGTTTATGTATTAATATGACTATAAAATATTAATAATAATACACTTCGACAAGCTGAAGGTGAGCCACACTGGGGAAATGCAGTAAAAATCTAAAAAATAAAACAAAAAATCCAGGTTTTATGCAATTGTTTTAGAGGTGTTTTGTGTTTATATATTAATATGACTATAAAATATTAATAATAATACACTTCGACAAGCTGAAGGTGAGCCACACTGGGGAAATGCAGTAAAAATCTAAAATAAAACAAAAAATCCGGGTTTTATGCGATTGTTTTAGAGGTGTTTTGTGTTTATATATTAATATGACTATAAAATATTAATAATAATACACTTCGACAAGCTGAAGGTGAGCCACACTGGGGAAATGCAGTAAAAATCTAAAATAAAACAAAAAATCCAGGTTTTATGCGATTGTTTTAGAGGTGTTTTGTGATTATATATCAATATGACTATAAAATATTAATAATAATATGATTCGACAAGCTGAAGGTGAGCCACACTGGGGAAATGCAGTAAAAATCTAAAATAAAACAAAAAATCCAGGTTTTATGCAATTGTTTTAGAGGTGTTTTGTGTTTATATATTAATATGACTATAAAATATTAATAATAACACACTTCGACAAGCTGAAGGTGAGCCACACTGGGGAAATGCAGTAAAAATCTAAAATAAAACAAAAAATCCAGGTTTTATGCCATTGTTTTAGAGGTGTTTTGTGTTTATATATTAATATGACTATAAAATATTAATAATAATACACTTCGACAAGCTGAAGGTGAGCCACACTGGGGAAATGCAGTAAAAATCTAAAATAAAACAAAAAATCCGGGTTTTATGTGATTGTTTTAGAGGTGTTTTGTGATTTTTATATCAATATGACTATAAAATATTAATAATAATACACTTCGACAAGCTGAAGGTGAGCCACACTGGGGAAATGCAGTAAAAATCTAAAATAAAACAAAAAATCCAGGTTTTATGCCATTGTTTTAGAGGTGTTTTGTGTTTATGTATTAATATGACTATAAAATATTAATAATAATACACTTCGACAAGCTGAAGGTGAGCCACACTGGGGAAATGCAGTAAAAATCTAAAATAAAACAAAAAATCCGGGTTTTATGCGATTGTTTTAGAGGTGTTTTGTGTTTATATATTAATATGACTATAAAATATTAATAATAATACACTTCGACAAGCTGAAGGTGAGCCACACTGGGGAAATGCAGTAAAAATCTAAAATAAAACAAAAAATCCGGGTTTTATGTGATTGTTTTAGAGGTGTTTTGTGATTTTTATATCAATATGACTATAAAATATTAATAATAATATGATTCGACAAGCTGAAGGTGAGCCACACTGGGGAAATGCAGTAAAATCTAAAATAAAACAAAAAATCCAGGTTTTATGCGATTGTTTTAGAGGTGTTTTGTGATTATATATCAATATGACTATAAAATATTAATAATAATACACTTCGACAAGCTGAAGGTGAGCCACACTGGGGAAATGCAGTAAAAATCTAAAATAAAACAAAAAATCCAGGTTTTATGCGATTGTTTTAGAGGTGTTTTGTGTTTATATATTAATATGACTATAAAATATTAATAATAATACACTTCGACAAGCTGAAGGTGAGCCACACTGGGGAAATGCAGTAAAAATCTAATATAAAACAAAAAATCCGGGTTTTATGTGATTGTTTTAGAGGTGTTTTGTGATTTTTATATCAATATGACTATAAAATATTAATAATAATATGATTCGACAAGCTGAAGGTGAGCCACACTGGGGAAATGCAGTAAAAATCTAAAATAAAACAAAAAATCCAGGTTTTATGCGATTGTTTTAGAGGTGTTTTGTGTTTATATATTAATATGACTATAAAATATTAATAATAATACACTTCGACAAGCTGAAGGTGAGCCACACTGGGGAAATGCAGTAAAAATCTAAAATAAAACAAAAAATCCAGGTTTTATGCGATTGTTTTAGAGGTGTTTTGTGATTATATATCAATATGACTATAAAATATTAATAATAATATGATTCGACAAGCTGAAGGTGAGCCACACTGGGGAAATGCAGTAAAAATC
>NW_026606979.1:62500-117500 GCF_029890125.1 Rhinichthys klamathensis goyatoka | reverse complement strand
ACACACACACACACTCTCTCATAGTTTCCAGCTGGGTTTTTGTCAGATGCTTGTACTCGGTCTGTGCTTTCAGAGCAGATTTTTGAGTTTGTACGGCAGGAATATCAGCAGAGACGTGTTATTTGTAACATGCACATTTAAACTTGTATTTCTCTGTACTAATATATGAACAAGACCTGTGGAAAAAATTCAGAACTACTTCAACTGGAGTTTAAAAACCCAGAAATCTGATTAAATGGAGCGCAAACAGAGACCTTAATTAAAGTCTCATGTAAAACAAAAGTCATAATAGAGGGGATCGTTCAGAAAGAGGACATATTATAACTTTTATCAGAGTCGTGATGTAGTTTTCAGGCTCTACTAGAACAGGTTTTCCTGCTTGAATGTTGATTATTCTCCTCATATTCTCCATTGTTGCGGCTCCTCTCTTCCCAGTCTGTCAGTAACGCTCTGTTTACTTCCTGTCTCTATGAAGCCCCTCCTTCTGAAAAGCACACTGTGCTCTGATTGGTCGGCTGGAGCAGTGTGTTGTGATTGGTCGAGCGCTTCGAGTGTGTTTGGGAAATGCCCCGCCCCTTTCCATAACCGCCAGTTTAACACACCACTGACTAACTCAACCAGGCCCCGCCCCTTTATTCTGCGCATTAATTATTATAATGAGGAATATTGTGACGTGTTCGTTCCGGAAGAAACTCAAGATACAATGGAGGCGTTTCAGGAGTTCAGAAACACTGACACTGATATAGAGGAGAACTGGAACAGCAACATCACACACTGAACACAGAAAAGATTAAGATCTCATTAAGTTCTGATCTGAGATAGAGTATATAACTAAGCACTGTTCGCTTTGCTCTGAGATGTCAGTGTTATCTGCTTAAAGGACCCCATTTTGAAGCGTCTCTAATGCCTGCTAACAATAGGAGCTCGACAGTTCTCCCTCTTTTCTATGGCTCTTCTTCACACCTCAACATGTATTGCATAAATGATTCAGAGTTTCAGATAAAAGCCTCTATTTTCGTTCAGGCCGAGGCACTCTGAAATGCTGTGGCCTAAAAAACGTGCTGTGAGGGATTTGAGCCATGTGGGATTTTCCTACTTTCTATTATAATGGCGGTTCATTCCTCAATGCTCTTAACCCTCATCCTTCACATCCTTCCCTCGGGTTCTGTAACGCATCTCTCCCTCGCGTTCTGTAACGCATCTTTCCCTCGCGTTCTGTAACGCATCTCTCCCTCGCGTTCTGTAGCGCATCTCTCCCTCGCGTTCTGTAGCGCATCTCTCCCTCGCGTTCTGTAGCGCATCTCTCCCTCGCGTTCTGTAACGCATCTCTCCCTCGCGTTCTGTAACGCATCTCTCCCTCGCGTTCTGTAGCGCATCTCTCCCTCGCGTTCTGTAGCGCATCTCTCCCTCGCGTTCTGTAGCGCATCTCTCCCTCGCGTTCTGTAGCGCATCTCTCCCTCGCGTTCTGTAGCGCATCTCTCCCTCGCGTTCTGTAACGCATCTCTCCCTCGCGTTCTGTAACGCATCTCTCCCTCGCGTTCTGTAACGCATCTCTCCCTCGCGTTCTGTAACGCATCTCTCCCTCGCGTTCTGTAGCGCATCTTTCCCTCGCGTTCTGTAGCGCATCTCTCCCTCGCGTTCTGTAACGCATCTCTCCCTCGCGTTCTGTAACGCATCTTTCCCTCGCGTTCTGTAACGCATCTCTCCCTCGCGTTCTGTAGCGCATCTCTCCCTCGCGTTCTGTAGCGCATCTCTCCCTCGCGTTCTGTAGCGCATCTCTCCCTCGCGTTCTGTAACGCATCTCTCCCTCGCGTTCTGTAACGCATCTCTCCCTCGCGTTCTGTAGCGCATCTCTCCCTCGCGTTCTGTAACGCATCTCTCCCTCGCGTTCTGTAACGCATCTCTCCCTCGCGTTCTGTAACGCATCTTTCCCTCGCGTTCTGTAACGCATCTCTCCCTCGCGTTCTGTAACGCATCTCTCCCTCGCGTTCTGTAGCGCATCTCTCCCTCGCGTTCTGTAGCGCATCTCTCCCTCGCGTTCTGTAACGCATCTCTCCCTCGCGTTCTGTAACGCATCTCTCCCTCGCGTTCTGTAACGCATCTCTCCCTCGCGTTCTGTAGCGCATCTCTCCCTCGCGTTCTGTAGCGCATCTCTCCCTCGCGTTCTGTAACGCATCTCTCCCTCGCGTTCTGTAACGCATCTTTCCCTCGCGTTCTGTAACGCATCTCTCCCTCGCGTTCTGTAGCGCATCTCTCCCTCGCGTTCTGTAGCGCATCTCTCCCTCGCGTTCTGTAGCGCATCTCTCCCTCGCGTTCTGTAACGCATCTCTCCCTCGCGTTCTGTAGCGCATCTCTCCCTCGCGTTCTGTAGCGCATCTCTCCCTCGCGTTCTGTAACGCATCTCTCCCTCGCGTTCTGTAACGCATCTTTCCCTCGCGTTCTGTAGCGCATCTCTCCCTCGCGTTCTGTAGCGCATCTCTCCCTCGCGTTCTGTAACGCATCTCTCCCTCGCGTTCTGTAACGCATCTCTCCCTCGCGTTCTGTAGCGCATCTCTCCCTCGCGTTCTGTAGCGCATCTCTCCCTCGCGTTCTGTAACGCATCTCTCCCTCGCGTTCTGTAACGCATCTCTCCCTCGCGTTCTGTAACGCATCTCTCCCTCGCGTTCTGTAACGCATCTCTCCCTCGCGTTCTGTAACGCATCTCTCCCTCGCGTTCTGTAACGCATCTCTCCCTCGCGTTCTGTAACGCATCTTTCCCTCGCGTTCTGTAACGCATCTCTCCCTCGCGTTCTGTAACGCATCTCTCCCTCGCGTTCTGTAGCGCATCTCTCCCTCGCGTTCTGTAACGCATCTCTCCCTCGCGTTCTGTAACGCATCTCTCCCTCGCGTTCTGTAACGCATCTTTCCCTCGCGTTCTGTAACGCATCTCTCCCTCGCGTTCTGTAGCGCATCTCTCCCTCGGGTTCTGTAACGCATCTCTCCCTCGGGTTCTGTAACGCATCTCTCCCTCGCGTTCTGTAACGCATCTTTCCCTCGCGTTCTGTAACGCATCTCTCCCTCGGGTTCTGTAACGCATCTCTCCCTCGCGTTCTGTAACGCATCTCTCCCTCGCGTTCTGTAACGCATCTCTCCCTCGCGTTCTGTAACGCATCTCTCCCTCGCGTTCTGTAACGCATCTCTCCCTCGCGTTCTGTAGCGCATCTCTCCCTCGTGTTCTGTAAGGCATCTCTCCCTCGGGTTCTGTAACGCATCTCTCCCTCGGGTTCTGTAACGCATCTCTCCCTCGGGTTCTGTAACGCATCTCTCCCTCGGGTTCTGTAACGCATCTCTCCCTCGCGTTCTGTAACGCATCTCTCCCTCGCATCTCTCCCTGCGCATCTCTCCCTCGCGTTCTGTAACGCATCTTTCCCTCGCGTTCTGTAACGCATCTCTCCCTCGGGTTCTGTAACGCATCTCTCCCTCGGGTTCTGTAACGCATCTCTCCCTCGGGTTCTGTAACGCATCTCTCCCTCGCGTTCTGTAACGCATCTCTCCCTCGCATCTCTCCCTGCGCATCTTTCCCTCGCGTTCTGTAACGCATCTTTCCCTCGCGTTCTGTAACGCATCTCTCCCTCGCGTTCTGTAACGCATCTCTCCCTCGCGTTCTGTAACGCATCTCTCCCTCGCGTTCTGTAACGCATCTCTCCCTCGCGTTCTGTAACGCATCTTTCCCTCGCGTTCTGTAACGCATCTTTCCCTCGCGTTCTGTAACGCATCTCTCCCTCGCGTTCTGTAACGCATCTCTCCCTCGCGTTCTGTAACGCATCTCTCCCTCGCGTTCTGTAACGCATCTCTCCCTCGCGTTCTGTAACGCATCTCTCCCTCGCGTTCTGTAACGCATCTCTCCCTCGCGTTCTGTAACGCATCTTTCCCTCGCGTTCTGTAACGCATCTCTCCCTCGCGTTCTGTAACGCATCTTTCCCTCGCGTTCTGTAACGCATCTCTCCCTCGCGTTCTGTAGCGCATCTCTCCCTCGCGTTCTGTAATGCATCTCTCCCTCGCGTTCTGTAACGCATCTCTCCCTCGCGTTCTGTAACGCATCTCTCCCTCGCGTTCTGTAACGCATCTCTCCCTCGGGTTCTGTAACGCATCTTTCCCTCGCGTTCTGTAGCGCATCTCTCCCTCGCGTTCTGTAACGCAGAACGTTCTGAATGCGTTAACGCATCTTTCCCTCGCGTTCTGTAACGCATCTCTCCCTCGCGTTCTGTAACGCATCTCTCCCTCGCGTTCTGTAACGCATCTCTCCCTCGCGTTCTGTAACGCATCTCTCCCTCGGGTTCTGTAACGCATCTTTCCCTCGCGTTCTGTAGCGCATCTCTCCCTCGCGTTCTGTAACGCAGAACGTTCTGAATGCGTTAACGCATCTTTCCCTCGCGTTCTGTAACGCATCTTTCCCTCGGGTTCTGTAACGCATCTTTCCCTCGCGTTCTGTAACGCATCTCTCCCTCGCGTTCTGTAACGCATCTCTCCCTCGCGTTCTGTAACGCATCTCTCCCTCGCGTTCTGTAACGCATCTCTCCCTCGCGTTCTGTAACGCATCTTTCCCTCGCGTTCTGTAACGCATCTCTCCCTCGCGTTCTGTAGCGCATCTCTCCCTCGCGTTCTGTAACGCAGAACGTTCTGAATGCGTTAACGCATCTTTCCCTCGCGTTCTGTAACGCATCTTTCCCTCGGGTTCTGTAACGCATCTTTCCCTCGCGTTCTGTAACGCATCTCTCCCTCGGGTTCTGTAACGCATCTTTCCCTCGCGTTCTGTAACGCATCTCTCCCTCGCGTTCTGTAACGCATCTTTCCCTCGGGTTCTGTAACGCAGAATCTTTCCCTCGCGTTCTGTAACGCATCTCTCCCTCGCGTTCCCTCGGGTTCTGTAACGCATCTCTCCCTCGGGTTCTGTAACGCATCTCTCCCTCGCGTTCTGTAACGCATCTTTCCCTCGCGTTCTGTAACGCATCTTTCCCTCGCGTTCTGTAACGCATCTTTCCCTCGCGTTCTGTAACGCATCTCTCCCTCGCGTTCCCTCGGGTTCTGTAACGCATCTCTCCCTCGGGTTCTGTAACGCATCTCTCCCTCGCGTTCTGTAACGCATCTTTCCCTCGGGTTCTGTAACGCATCTTTCCCTCGGGTTCTGTAACGCATCTCTCCCTCGCGTTCTGTAACGCATCTCTCCCTCGGGTTCTGTAACGCATCTCTCCCTCGCGTTCTGTAACGCATCTTTCCCTCGGGTTCTGTAACGCATCTCTCCCTCGGGTTCTGTAACGCATCTCTCCCTCGCGTTCTGTAACGCATCTTTCCCTCGGGTTCTGTAACGCATCTCTCCCTCGGGTTCTGTAACGCATCTCTCCCTCGCGTTCTGTAACGCATCTTTCCCTCGGGTTCTGTAACGCATCTCTCCCTCGCGTTCTGTAACGCATCTTTCCCTCGGGTTCTGTAACGCATCTCTCCCTCGCGTTCTGTAACGCATCTCTCCCTCGCGTTCTGTAACGCATTTTTCCCTCGCGTTCTGTAACGCATCTCTCCCTCGCGTTCTGTAACGCATCTTTCCCTCGGGTTCTGTAACGCATCTCTCCCTCGCGTTCTGTAACGCATCTTTCCCTCGCGTTCTGTAACGCATCTCTCCCTCGTGTTCTGTAACGCATCTTTCCCTCGCGTTCTGTAACGCATCTTTCCCTCGCGTTCTGTAACGCATCTTTCCCTCGGGTTCTGTAACGCATCTCTCCCTCGCGTTCTGTAACGCATCTTTCCCTCGCGTTCTGTAACGCATCTTTCCCTCGGGTTCTGTAACGCATCTCTCCCTCGCGTTCTGTAACGCATCTCTCCCTCGCGTTCTGTAACGCATCTCTCCCTCGCATTCTGTAACGCATCTCTCCCTCGCGTTCTGTAACGCATCTCTCCCTCGCGTTCTGTAACGCATCTCTCCCTCGCGTTCTGTAACGCATCTCTCCCTCGCGTTCTGTAGCGCATCTCTCCCTCGCGTTCTGTAACGCATCTCTCCCTCGCGTTCTGTAACGCATCTCTCCCTCGCGTTCTGTAACGCATCTCTCCCTCGCGTTCTGTAACGCATCTCTCCCTCGCGTTCTGTAACGCATCTCTCCCTCGCGTTCTGTAACGCATCTCTCCCTCGCGTTCTGTAACGCATCTCTCCCTCGCGTTATGTAACACATCCTTCCCTCAGGGATCAAAATGACCCGAAGCCCTAAAATTATACTTTTTTTTGTACCCAGAAAGCTTTTTTTATTTCATTTTGATAATATTTTTCTATATCTTAATGCAATTTTTTTGTTATTTTTTATTTATTTACCTTTAAATTACTAGATTTAGATCAATAAATAATAAATAAATAGCCTAGTAATTTAAGCACATTCCTCACATTCTTTCAACTTATTGTATTTCAACTTAACTCACAATTTCATGCATAACCCTTTTAATTCAGCTCTAAATATCTTACATTGGGTGTCTTTGCCGACCTCTTGTGGAAAAATAATAATATATCATGATATTTCATTTCATGGCCTTATAGCTCTATATGGAGCAGAGGAGCTGTTCCCCTGGGTCCTAAAGTCAGTTTTTCTTCAGTGTGCATTTTTAGTTTTACTCTGTGTACTGAAACATTCCTCGTATTCCAGTCATTCCTAAGGGGGTCAGATTGACCCGAGGGAACGGATTTGTTACTTTTTTAAATTTCAATCACAAAACTCCTCGAATCCATTCAATTTTTTGTGTATTCGTGGTTCAAGTGCGACAAAAGTCCTGGTCTCGGACCTTCTGATGAACACTCAATTCTTTTAATTATTTCATAAAAATATTCAGGGTCAAAATGACCCGAGAGAAGGATGAAGATGAGATGTACTGTATATGATATCTAATGTAATGCTACTGTTAGTTGTGCAGTTTTCAGCAAATGTCTCCTGGGGGTGAATCATGCATGCTATCATTTCTACAAGCGTATTATTATCAGCAGTGAGGATCGTTTACAGTAGAGTGTGTTGCACATCTACAAACGCCGCTGAACAGGTCTAATCATGTAGAAACCTTGATGCAAATGTGACAGAATCAGGGTTGTGGATGATGAAGGTTCGTATTCATGCAATTATTTAGAGATTATTTTGATAGTAGCAATAAAAGTATAGTAGTAGCCAAGATAATAATGCAGATGTTCATTTTAAATTAGAATCAACTTGTCATTTTGTAAAGTGCAAAATCTTGCATTGCAGGAATCAGCATTTAGGATTAATTCTGCATGCATACTTCCAAACATGGAATAAAAAGGCTTGATTATGTCAAATCTATAATTTAATACCTGGTTTGATTTTTGCATTATTGCTACACTTAATAATTGAAGAAATGACTCTAATATTCATGATTGTTCCACAGGAATCTTGTTTCAATCTCCCCAAAATGAAGTATGTTTGTATTTCACATTTGCTATTTGGGTTTAAATCCCAAAGATAAACCGAGACGTATAATCTGAAGAAATGAAATATCATACAGTAAATCAGCGCTCTGAGAGAGAGTGTGTGTTTTCCGTCTCTCTGATCATCTATTTTTAGCGTTGTGCACATTACACATGCTCTCTTTGCTCTCTTGTCATCGCTTGAACTCAGCGACCTCATTTCCTATCCTCACAACTCAACATCTCAAATCTCATATTTTACATTTTTTTTATTTACTGGCCGGACCAATGAATCAGATGCTATTCATATTAAAGGTTCTTCACGAATAAATTAAGAAATATTTAATATTCCACACTGTTTCTGGGTCGCTAAACAAATTAGTGACACGCAATACAGATAGATTTACTTCTTCCAGATTCTCTTTGGAATATTTTTTTCATACTGGAGAAAATGAGAATAATTTAGAAAACTTACATTTTAACAAAGTGACAAAGTATCTTTACTGTCACATTTATAATCTTACAAAAGATTGTATTTCAAATAAATGCTGCTTTTTAAAAACTTTCTAGTCATCAAAGAATTGAAAAAAAAGTATCAGTTTCCACAAAAATATGATTTTCAACACTGATAATAATCATAAATGTGTCTTGAGCATCAGATCCTCATATTAGAGTGATTTCTGAAGGATCATGTGACACTGAAGACTGGAGTAATGATGCTGAAAATTCAGCTTTGATCACAGGAATAAATTACACTTTATTATATATTCACATAGAGAACAGCTGATTTACACTAGAGTAATATTACACTGTTTTACTGTATTTTTTTATCAAATAAATGCATTTATTGCATTATTCAGCATTATTTATTCCGTGTTTTTTGACTTACATTTAAAAATCAGATTCTCTGGAACATTTCAAATCACGCTTGGATATCACGATCCTCATGTTTATTTCTCACTCAAATTGTTTTACATTTTATATCATTTGTAGCATCTTGTATCAAAGGCATTTGCATTCGTGTTCTGGGATATTAAGCAGGAACACAATCTGCGTTGAGGTTAAAGCTCATCAAACGGACTCAATCTAGTAGATAAATTCCCAATCCGCGGCGCCGCTCGCCTCCCTCCCCCATGAAGGGTTATCGCTCGGCCCGAGGCTTCGGGAGCCACACACTCATGCGTCGCACGCCAGACACAGACGAGCTCAAACACAGGGAATTATGGATGTAGGATGTTTGGTAGATTATCATATTTTCCCTCATTGTCTTAAATTGTGCTGCACATGTAAAGCGCTGCTTTTCTGATGTTGCTGTTATTTTTCCTCAGCAAATGTTGGATTCCAACCTCAGCAATTTGATCAAGAGGAACAGCGAGCTGGAAAACCTCATGGGGAAGTTGATCCAGACGTGTCAACATGTGGAGGTAAACAAATGTAATGGAAACAAGATGATCTTGACTTGTGAATGTTGCAGTCCACTTTAAAATATAAAAACGGGTGAAAAAAGGAAGTGAGTTTGAACATGTGAAATGTATTTGTTTTACTTATTTATCACAAAATACCAATGTTTTTATTGTCATTAATCACTTATAAGATTGTAAAACATGTTTTTGTAACAGTAATTCAATCTGATTCTCTGATTGGATGAGCCGTTTATCATGTCACTGTTATTGTTGTGTCATAAAGCGCATCGGACTGTGGTTGTACCTGGTTTGCCCCTTCACTGCGGTGTGACTCTACTTGCCCTGTTATATGGAGGAAGTTGTTCGTTTGCACAAAACATGTTGTCATATTTGCCATAATTTCCGTTGTTCTGCTTGTTTTGCTTCCAGCACAACGCGGCTCATCAGGAGAGCAAACTGACGGAAGAGTGCGACACGCTGATAAACATCGTTCAGCAGAGGAGACAAATCATCGGCACCAAGATAAAAGAAGGAAAAGTACGATCATCAACATAATTCTCTCATTTGTAAAGAAATCGATGCCAAAGATGCATTCAATTGATCAAAAGTGACAGTAAAGACAATTATAATGTTACAAAAGATTCTGTTTCAAATAAATCTTGAACTTTTTATTCATCAAAGAATCCTGAGAAATAAAATGTATCAGTTTCCACAGAAATATGAGCTGTTTTCAACACTGATAATAATCATAAATGTTTCTTGAGCATCAGATCCTCATATTAGAGTGATTTCTGAAGGATCATGTGACACTGAAGACTGGAGTAATGATGCTGAAAATTCACAGGAATAAATTACACTTTACTATATATTCACATAGAAAACAGCTGATTTACACTGGAGTAATATTACACTGTTTTACTGTATTTATGATCATAGAAATGAAGCTTTTCTGATTCTGAAATAGAATCTTTTGTAACATTATAATTGTCTTTACTGTCACTTTTAATCAATTCAACGCATCCTTGCTGAATAAAAGTAAACATCTCAATGAAGCATTATAAAGCATCTTACTTGCTGAAGTTTTAATGCTGAGTTGTTGTTAAATGGGAAAGAACAAAAGGCTTTGGGATTTTCTCTCAGAGGAAACTCTGCTTCCTTCCTCACTGCACGTCAGGGTCAGAGTTCACTAATGTATCGCCACAGCCAGAGGTTATTATTCAGGCCGTATGATATTACAGATTTAGTTTTCACATCTGAATTTATGTTTACACAATAATCTTTTATATTTGATGACAAAATGGAGGATCATTTGCTGGTTTAGAAAAGTCTGTGTGCACATGTGTGTGTCTGAATGGTAATGGCCTGTTCAGTCTCATATTGTGTGTGTGTGTGTGTGTGTAGGTGGTTCGGGTGAGAAAGCTAGCTCAACAGATCGCTAACTGTAAGCAGTTTGTGGAGAGATCGTCCTCACTCATCGCTCAAGCGGATCAAGCTCTGAAAGAGACGGACCACGCTCGATTCCTGCAGACTGCAAAGAGCATCTCAGAGAGGTGACGAAACATGACACGCCCCTACTGTTGGACACGCCCCTACCTTACGGCACTCCCCCTATCTTCCATTTCAACATGCTCCTACTGTTAGACACGCCCCCTACCTTACGGCACTCCCCCTACCTTCCATTTCAGCACACCCCTACTGTTAGACACGCCCCTACCTTCCATTTCAGCACACCCCTACTGTTAGACACGCCCCTACCTTCCATTTCAGCACACCCCTACTGTTAGACACGCCCCTACCTTCCATTTCAGCACACCCCTACTGTTAGACACGCCCCTACCTTCCATTTCAGCACACCCCTACTGTTAGACACGCCCCCTACCTTACACTTTAGCATGCCCCCTACTTTTGGACATGCCCCCTACTGTTGGACACGCCCCTACCTTCCATTTCAGCACGCCCCCTACTGTTGGACATGCTCCCTACTGTTAGACACACCCCGTACCGTTCACCACGCCCCTACTGTTAGACACGCCCCCTACCTTCCACTTTAGCATACCCCCTACTGTTGGACATGCCCCCTACTGTTAGACACGCCCCTACCTTCCATTTCAGCATGCCACCTACTGTTAGACACACCCCCTACCATTTCAGCACGCCCCTACTGTTAGACACGCCCCCTACCTTTCAGCACGCCCCTACTGTTAGACACGCCCCCTACCTTTTGATACGCCCCCCTACATTTCAGCACGCCCACTATAATTAGACACGCCCCTACCTTCCATTTCAGCATGCCCCCTACTGTTAGACACACCCCCTACTGTTAGACACACCCCCTACCATTTCAGCACGCCCCTACTGTTAGACACGCCCCCTACCTTTCAGCACGCCCCTACTGTTAGACACGCCCCCTACCTTTTGATACGCCCCCCTACATTTCAGCACGCCCACTATAATTAGACACGCCCCTACCTTCCATTTCAGCATGCCCCCTACTGTTAGACACACCCCCTACTGTTAGACACACCCCCTACCATTTCAGCACGCCCCTACTGTTAGACACGCCCCCTACCTTTCAGCACGCCCCTATTGTTAGACACGCCCCCTACATTTCAGCACGCCCACTATAATTAGACACACCCCCTACCATTTCAGCACGCCCCTACTGTTAGACACGCCCCCTACCTTTCAGCACGCCCCTACTGTTAGACACGCCCCCTACCTTTTGATACGCCCCCTACATTTCAGCACGCCCCTACTGTTAGACACGCCCCCTACCTTACACTTTAGCATGCCCCCTACTGTTGGACATGCCACCTACTGTTAGACACGCCCCTACCTTCCATTTCAGCACGCCCCCTACGGTTGGACACGCCCCCTACTGTTAGACACACCCCCTACCGTTCACCACGCCCCTACTGTTAGACACGCCCCCTACCTTACACTTAAGCATGCCCCCTGCTGTTGGACATGCCCCCTACTGTTGGACACGCCCCTACCTTCCATTTCAGCACGCCCCCTACTGTTGGACACGCCCCTACCTTCCATTTCAGCACGCCCCCTACTGTTGGACACACCCCCTACTGTTAGACACGCCCCCTACCTTACACTTTAGCATGCCCCCTACTGTTGGACATGCCCCCTACTGTTAGACACGCCCCTACCTTCCATTTCAGCACACCCCTACTGTTAGACACGCCCCTACCTTCCATTTCAGCACACCCCTACTGTTAGACACGCCCCTACCTTCCATTTCAGCACACCCCTACTGTTAGACACGCCCCTACCTTCCATTTCAGCACACCCCTACTGTTAGACACGCCCCTACCTTCCATTTCAGCACACCCCTACTGTTAGACACGCCCCTACCTTCCATTTCAGCACACCCCTACTGTTAGACACGCCCCCTACCTTACACTTTAGCATGCCCCCTACTTTTGGACATGCCCCCTACTGTTGGACACGCCCCTACCTTCCATTTCAGCACGCCCCCTACTGTTGGACATGCTCCCTACTGTTAGACACACCCCGTACCGTTCACCACGCCCCTACTGTTAGACACGCCCCCTACCTTCCACTTTAGCATACCCCCTACTGTTGGACACGCCCACTATAATTAGACACGCCCCTACCTTCCATTTCAGCATGCCCCCTACTGTTAGACACACCCCCTACTGTTAGACACACCCCCTACCATTTCAGCACGCCCCTACTGTTAGACACGCCCCGTACCTTTCAGCACGCCCCTATTGTTAGACACGCCCCCTACATTTCAGCACGCCCACTATAATTAGACACACCCCCTACCATTTCAGCACGCCCCTACTGTTAGACACGCCCCCTACCTTTCAGCACGCCCCTACTGTTAGACACGCCCCCTACCTTTTGATACGCCCCCTACATTTCAGCACGCCCACTATAATTAGACACGCCCCCTACCTTTCGGCACGCACACTACTTTTAGACACGCCCCCTACCTTTAGGCACGCCCCCTACTCCGATCTGCAGATACCCACACTTGGCTGTAACAACTTTTGCAAAAAAATATAGTGCAAGCAAATAAATAAGTTTATGCATCAAATTGTGGCCTTAATTAGTTTGTGTTAACCCATTTCATGTTATATAATTACAGAGTCTCAATGGCAACCGCGTCCTCACAGGTCCTGATTCCAGAGATCAACCTGAACGACACGTTTGACGCGTTCGCACTGGACTTTTCCAGAGAGAAGAAGATGCTGGAAGGTCTGGATTACCTCACAGGTTAGTTCAGTGCTCAACTTGGTTTGTATGTAAAATAATGCAGCTATTATATTTAAGGTTCTCTCTTTATTTTTCTTTTTTTCTTTTTAAAAAAACTTTATTTATTGTATTTTTTGTTAAGACATATCAAAACCATACAACACATATAAACCAACATCTACTCACTCACACATGCTTTCCACAACATCTAACAATAACAACATATACAATATATCAACATATACATAAATGTAAAAAATAATAACCATAATAAAAAAAATAAAAAATGTAGATTCTCCTCGTTCAAAGTAATTCAGTGTCTCTTCTTCAAGAACTTTTCCAACATATAAATGTTTGATTTTCCCCTGCATATTCCAGAATCCAGCAGAAAGCATTTTACTCTGCTGATTCAAGAATTTCTTTCAACATCATATCTTTATTTTTCTATTAAAAAATTACATTTTTTTCTGATGTCATGGTGCAGCAACAGTTTGAAGATAATGTCTTGCTAATGAAGTGAAGGCTTTAGCTGTCTGAGCACTAGCGAGCCAGAACCGGGTCTCTGGGTGCGCATAAGAAAAACTGGGTGTGCCACATTTATTGTCAGATTAATGTGCAAAAACCCCAGACTGCGTATCACTAACTTTACAGAATAGGCTGATGTGTAAAACTATACTCAGGCTCGCCACATAACCATAATACTGGGCTATATCAAATACAACTCAGGGCTCAACATTAGGGCTTTTCATGAGCTTGTCCTTATGATTATGGCTTACAGATATGAAAACCCCAAATTCAAAATTAGAATATTGTGAAAAGGTTTTCATATCTGTAAGCCATAAACATCAACATTATAACAAATAAAGGCTTGAAATATCTCACTTTGCATGTAATGAGTCTATATAATATATTATTTTCACCTTTTAACTTGAATTACTGAAATAAATGAACTTTTGCACGATATTCTAATATTTCGAGTTTCAGCTGTATTTGTTTGTTGAACGGTCACATGTAACAGTGTCACATTTTCAGTCGTGATGGTATTTAGCATTATTTGTCGTGTGATGTTTAACTGTATCATGTTATAAATATGAAAACTCCACATGAATTTTAACAGCTATGTGTTCACTGAGTTTCTTTGTGTGAGCATTTTTGTTGGCAGTCCGATTTTTGGCAGATATTATTTAAATAAATAAAAAAAATATTTTTTTTTTTAATTAATATTGTAAGTAAACAACAATAGCCCAAATTTAGAAAAATATTTTTTATTAAGGCTTTTGCATGTATTATTATGTTGGCTACGCCTGTGTCTGAGTAATGTTAGTTGAACAGAAGAGCCCGTATGACATGTTTCTGCATGTACACCAGGTCAAGCGTGTGTTTCTGGCCTTTTGCACGCAGTGTGAATAATGCATGCGGCGGCATGAATACTGACACACACGTGAGATGTGTGAGCTAACCTAACACGAGATTGAGTTATACACTGTATGCTTAAAACAAGCTAAATTATCTGGCAATGATAATTCAAACAATTCAAATTGTTCTGACCCCATTGGCAGATAATGTTGCTTGTTTTAAGAAACAACTCACTTAATTTTGATTTATTTACCCAGAAAAAAAAGACTACTTTACTACTTTAGTAAATGCATCTTGATTTAAGAATTTTCTAGATATTTGGACTGGAAACAAGACAAAAATACTGAGTAAGAAAAGCATTTTTTGCAGTGTAAAGTCTCTGGGCCTGAAATGTGTGTGAAATGTGTTGTTTTGTCTCAGCTCCGAACGCTCCCACCATCCGCGAGGAGCTCTGCACGGCCTCTCACGACACCATCACAGTCCACTGGACATCAGAGGACGAGTTCAGTGTGGTCTCATACGAGCTCCAGTACACCATCTCCACCGGCCAGGCTAACGTCGTCAGTGAGTAACCCAGCCGACACAAACCCAAGCTCGCTCCATATGAGCCATCTGTAACGCACCGTCTGTAACGCACCGTCTGTAACACACCGTCTGTAACACACCGTCTGTAACGCACCGTCTGTAACGCACCGTCTGTAACGCACCGTCTGTAACACACCGTCTGTAACACACCGTCTGTAACACACCGTCTGTAACGCACCGTCTGTAACACACCGTCTGTAACACACCGTCTGTAACGCACCGTCTGTAACACACCGTCTGTAACGCACCGTCTGTAACGCACCGTCTGTAACACACCGTCTGTAACTCACCGTCTGTAACACCGTCTGTAACACACCGTCTGTAACGCACCGTCTGTAACACACCGTCTGTAACGCACCGTCTGTAACACACCGTCTGTAACACACCGTCTGTAACGCACCGTCTGTAACACACCGTCTGTAACGCACCGTCTGTAACACACCGTCTGTAACACCGTCTGTAACACACCGTCTGTAACGCACCGTCTGTAACACCGTCTGTAACGCACCGTCTGTAACACACCGTCTGTAACACACCGTCTGTAACACCGTCTGTAACGCACCGTCTGTAACGCACCGTCTGTAACGCACCGTCTGTAACACACCGTCTGTAACACCGTCTGTAACACACCGTCTGTAACACACCGTCTGTAACACACCGTCTGTAACGCACCGTCTGTAACGCACCGTCTGTAACACACCGTCTGTAACACACCGTCTGTAACACACCGTCTGTAACGCACCGTCTGTAACACACCGTCTGTAACACACCGTCTGTAACACACCGTCTGTAACACACCGTCTGTAACGCACCGTCTGTAACGCACCGTCTGTAACACACCGTCTGTAACGCACCGTCTGTAACACACCGTCTGTAACGCACCGTCTGTAACACACCGTCTGTAACACACCGTCTGTAACACACCGTCTGTAACACACCGTCTGTAACGCACCGTCTGTAACGCACCGTCTGTAACGCACCGTCTGTAACACACCGTCTGTAACGCACCGTCTGTAACGCACCGTCTGTAACACACCGTCTGTAACACACCGTCTGTAACGCACCGTCTGTAACACACCGTCTGTAACGCACTGTCTGTAACGCACCGTCTGTAACACACCGTCTGTAACACCGTCTGTAACACACCGTCTGTAACACACCGTCTGTAACACACCGTCTGTAACGCACCGTCTGTAACACACCGTCTGTAACGCACCGTCTGTAACGCACCGTCTGTAACACACCGTCTGTAACACACCGTCTGTAACGCACCGTCTGTAACGCACCGTCTGTAACACACCGTCTGTAACACACCGTCTGTAACGCACCGTCTGTAACACACCGTCTGTAACGCACTGTCTGTAACGCACCGTCTGTAACACACCGTCTGTAACGCACCGTCTGTAACGCACCGTCTGTAACGCACCGTCTGTAACACACCGTCTGTAACGCACCGTCTGTAACACCGTCTGTAACACACCGTCTGTAACACACCGTCTGTAACACCGTCTGTAACGCACCGTCTGTAACGCACCGTCTGTAACACACCGTCTGTAACACACCGTCTGTAACGCACCGTCTGTAACGCACCGTCTGTAACGCACCGTCTGTAACACACCGTCTGTAACACCGTCTGTAACACACCGTCTGTAACACACCGTCTGTAACACACCGTCTGTAACGCACCGTCTGTAACGCACCGTCTGTAACACACCGTCTGTAACACCGTCTGTAACACCGTCTGTAACGCACCGTCTGTAACACACCGTCTGTAACGCACCGTCTGTAACACACCGTCTGTAACACACCGTCTGTAACACACCGTCTGTAACACACCGTCTGTAACGCACCGTCTGTAACACACCGTCTGTAACGCACCGTCTGTAACGCACCGTCTGTAACACACCGTCTGTAACACACCGTCTGTAACGCACCGTCTGTAACGCACCGTCTGTAACACACCGTCTGTAACACACCGTCTGTAACGCACCGTCTGTAACACACCGTCTGTAACGCACTGTCTGTAACGCACCGTCTGTAACACACCGTCTGTAACGCACCGTCTGTAACGCACCGTCTGTAACACCGTCTGTAACGCACCGTCTGTAACACACCGTCTGTAACGCACCGTCTGTAACACACCGTCTGTAACACACCGTCTGTAACGCACCGTCTGTAACACACCGTCTGTAACACCGTCTGTAACACACCGTCTGTAACGCACCGTCTGTAACACACCGTCTGTAACACCGTCTGTAACACACCGTCTGTAACACACCGTCTGTAACGCACCGTCTGTAACACACCGTCTGTAACACACCGTCTGTAACGCACCGTCTGTAACACACCGTCTGTAACACACCGTCTGTAACGCACCGTCTGTAACGCACCGTCTGTAACACACCGTCTGTAACACACCGTCTGTAACGCACCGTCTGTAACACACCGTCTGTAACACACCGTCTGTAACGCACCGTCTGTAACACACCGTCTGTAACGCACCGTCTGTAACACACCGTCTGTAACACACCGTCTGTAACACACCGTCTGTAACACACCGTCTGTAACGCACCGTCTGTAACACACCGTCTGTAACACACCGTCTGTAACGCACCGTCTGTAACACACCGTCTGTAACGCACCGTCTGTAACACACCGTCTGTAACGCACCGTCTGTAACGCACCGTCTGTAACGCACCGTCTGTAACACACCGTCTGTAACACACCGTCTGTAACACACCGTCTGTAACACACCGTCTGTAACACACCGTCTGTAACGCACCGTCTGTAACACACCGTCTGTAACACACCGTCTGTAACGCACCGTCTGTAACACACCGTCTGTAACGCACCGTCTGTAACACACCGTCTGTAACGCACCGTCTGTAACACCGTCTGTAACACACCGTCTGTAACACACCGTCTGTAACGCACCGTCTGTAACACACCGTCTGTAACGCACCGTCTGTAACGCACCGTCTGTAACGCACCGTCTGTAACACCGTCTGTAACACACCGTCTGTAACACACCGTCTGTAACACACCGTCTGTAACGCACCGTCTGTAACGCACCGTCTGTAACACACCGTCTGTAACACACCGTCTGTAACGCACCGTCTGTAACGCACCGTCTGTAACGCACCGTCTGTAACGCACCGTCTGTAACACACCGTCTGTAACGCACCGTCTGTAACACACCGTCTGTAACGCACCGTCTGTAACACACCGTCTGTAACACACCGTCTGTAACGCACCGTCTGTAACGCACCGTCTGTAACACCGTCTGTAACACACCGTCTGTAACACACCGTCTGTAACGCACCGTCTGTAACACACCGTCTGTAACGCACCGTCTGTAACGCACCGTCTGTAACGCACCGTCTGTAACACCGTCTGTAACACACCGTCTGTAACACACCGTCTGTAACACACCGTCTGTAACGCACCGTCTGTAACGCACCGTCTGTAACACACCGTCTGTAACGCACCATCTGTAACACACCGTCTGTAACGCACCGTCTGTAACGCACCGTCTGTAACGCACCGTCTGTAACGCACCGTCTGTAACGCACCGTCTGTAACACACCGTCTGTAACACACCGTCTGTAACACACCGTCTGTAACACACCGTCTGTAACACACCGTCTGTAACGCACCGTCTGTAACGCACCGTCTGTAACACACCATCTGTAACGCACCGTCTGTAACACACCGTCTGTAACGCACCGTCTGTAACGCACCGTCTGTAACGCACCGTCTGTAACACCGTCTGTAACACACCGTCTGTAACACACCGTCTGTAACGCACCGTCTGTAACACACCGTCTGTAACGCACCGTCTGTAACGCACCGTCTGTAACGCACCGTCTGTAACACCGTCTGTAACACACCGTCTGTAACACACCGTCTGTAACACACCGTCTGTAACGCACCGTCTGTAACGCACCGTCTGTAACACACCGTCTGTAACACACCGTCTGTAACGCACCGTCTGTAACGCACCGTCTGTAACGCACCGTCTGTAACGCACCGTCTGTAACACACCGTCTGTAACGCACCGTCTGTAACACACCGTCTGTAACGCACCGTCTGTAACACACCGTCTGTAACACACCGTCTGTAACGCACCGTCTGTAACGCACCGTCTGTAACGCACCGTCTGTAACACACCGTCTGTAACGCACCGTCTGTAACACACCGTCTGTAACACACCGTCTGTAACACCGTCTGTAACGCACCGTCTGTAACGCACCGTCTGTAACACACCGTCTGTAACGCACCGTCTGTAACGCACCGTCTGTAACGCACCGTCTGTAACTCACCGTCTGTAACGCACCGTCTGTAACGCACCGTCTGTAACGCACCGTCTGTAACGCACCGTCTGTAACGCACCGTCTGTAACGCACCGTCTGTAACGCACCGTCTGTAACTCACCGTCTGTAACACACCGTCTGTAACGCACCGTCTGTAACACACCGTCTGTAACACACCGTCTGTAACGCACCGTCTGTAACGCACCGTCTGTAACGCACCGTCTGTAACGCACCGTCTGTAACACACCGTCTGTAACGCACCGTCTGTAACGCACCGTCTGTAACGCACCGTCTGTAACACCGTCTGTAACGCACCGTCTGTAACACACCGTCTGTAACACCGTCTGTAACACCGTCTGTAACGCACCGTCTGTAACACCGTCTGTAACGCACCGTCTGTAACGCACCGTCTGTAACACCGTCTGTAACACACCGTCTGTAACACACCGTCTGTAACGCACCGTCTGTAACGCACCGTCTGTAACACACCGTCTGTAACACACCGTCTGTAACACACCGTCTGTAACACACCGTCTGTAACACACCGTCTGTAACACCGTCTGTAACGCACCGTCTGTAACACACCGTCTGTAACGCACCGTCTGTAACGCACCGTCTGTAACACACCGTCTGTAACGCACCGTCTGTAACGCACCGTCTGTAACACACCGTCTGTAACGCACCGTCTGTAACGCACCGTCTGTAACACACCGTCTGTAACGCACCATCTGTAACACACCGTCTGTAACGCACCGTCTGTAACGCACCGTCTGTAACACACCGTCTGTAACGCACCGTCTGTAACGCACCGTCTGTAACACACCGTCTGTAAAGCACCGTCTGTAACGCACCGTCTGTAACACACCTTATCCGACTCTAATGGCATGATCTGGAAAAACAGAACTTGATTTTATTATAAATCCAGCGCTTCATAAAGCACTGCGGGGGATGTGAGGGTATTATAACACAAAAGCAAAACAGAATTCAGCCAGAAATGTGTGTGTGAGTTTTGTATCCGCGTAGATGTGTGGATTAGACAGAAGTAGAGCAGATTATCTGTACAATATGAGCGTAGACTAGCCTGAAGAGACGCAGACAGAGAAGCTTACTGAGTGAATAAGGTCACGGCGTGCTTAAAGAGCAGCGAGCCGCTGTGTAACGCAGAAGTGAAGCGCGGGGACACGAGGAGCATCTCTGGCTGCCGTGAGGATCATGTGTGTGTGTGTGTGGAGAGAGAGGCAGTGATAGATGTCTACTTGTATGCTTTTGCTCACTCAATCCCCATGTGTGCGGACGAGTGTGACGTTTAAGTCGTTTTATTAAACCCGCCGTCTCTCGTGCATCTGTTCCTCCGACACTCAACAACATCTCAGCTCTGCGTTACACACACTGCACAGACACTCCAGACACGCTATCCCCGTCTGACTGACATAGTCTTTATTCACAAATATCATTTGTTTGAATTGATCTGAATTTTATTTGTTGTGTGTATATATATATAAACATCAGTGCCGCCCGGATTTTGTGATCTTGCAATCGATGCATTATTTGAATTTCCAGGTTACAATTACAACATTTTTCCACAAAAAAAAAAATCTCTATCTGTATGTATACAGTATATATGGTGTGTGTGTATATATATATATATATATACACATATATATACATTTTTTGAATTGCAAATTTGGAAATTGAAATAATGCATCGATCATAAGATCACCATATCCGGCCAATTTATACAGTTTATGTTATGTATAAAATCTATATCTTTTGTGGATTAAATAAAATGTATACATGAGTATACATAATAATAATAATAAACTTTATTTTATATAGTGCCTTTAAAAGTAGCATTCTCAAAGCACTTTACATAAAAATAATGAAAATAGAAAGAAACAGAAAGAACAGTCTAGGCAGTAAAAACAAACAAGCAATAAAAATAGAAGGCCGATATAATAACAAACACCGCAATCACACGAATCACATAAAAGCCACCCTAAAAAAGTATGTTTTAAGGGACGATTTAAAAACTCTAAGGGATTCTGGATTCCTAATCTCAGAGGGCAGGGAATTCCACAATTTAGGAGCCAAAGAAGAAAAAGCCCGATCACCCATAGTTTTTAGCCGTGTTGTTTGGACAGTTAAAAGACCAGCTTCAGAAGATCGTAAAGCACGTGTAGGAGTGTAGGGGGTTAAGAGCTCACACAAATATTGAGGGGCCAAGTTATTCAAGGCCTTATAGGTGAGCATGAGAATTTTAAAATCAATACGAAAACTAACAGGAAGCCAGTGCAGTTTTTCCAGGATTGGTGTAATGTGCTCCCTCGCACTGGTCCCAGTCAGAACCCTAGCAGCCGAATTTTGTACCAACTGTAATTTACTCAGGGAAGCTTTAGAAACCCCAGCCAGCAAAGCATTACAATAATCAATACGTGAAAAAACAAAAGTGTTGATTAACTTTTCAGCCACAGAGAAGGTCAACATAGAGCGTAATTTGGCAATGTTTCTGAGACGAAAAAATGATGTTTTGACTGTGTTACGAACATGATGGTTAAATGTTAAATTGGTGTCAAATATCACCCCCAGATTTTTTAGTTTAGTTTGCAATTTCAAAGCAGAGCCATCCACACTTAAGGTTATGGACTCTGCTTTACGCAACTGAACATGGGGTGAGTATTGCTAGTAATCATCATAATCATCGAATGCAAAAAAGCAGAAAGGAATATTTCTACGCTGTTGACTTGAACACAGTTGATTTCAGTGATTATGCTCATGTACAGGTAACTGTATTTTTACGGTCACTAATGCTAATGACAACAATGCATAACGATTATTGGTCAGTTTTCGTTGCAAAACACAAATATCACTGCAGTTTTTGAGAAAAGCATATTCAGTCATTTTGGGCTGCAAAAGAAAGAATAAAAGTCAGAAAAAGATTCTAGTCATATATACACGTAGTTGCAGCAATACTAAACGATGTCTGAAATGATCTTGTAACAGCTGGATATAAACCCTTAAAGAATATCAATGTATCGTCCTTCTCTAGTTTTTTTATTGCAGGAATACATACAGAAATTCAACAAAATACACATATCAACTAAAACAAAACACAGACAAACAACAATATAAGGATAGATGAAGAAAAAAAATAAAAGGTAGAGAAAAGAAAGACCTTATAATTTGAAAGTTCTTTGGGGGTGTTGAGTGTTTTAGAGGGGTGGTATAATCCTCTTTCCACAAGATGTTGAATAAGTCTCTGATGTCCCGTGTGTGTGTGTGTGTGTGTGTGTGTGTGTGTGTGTGTGTGTGTGTGTGTGTGTGAAGTTTAGCTCAAAACACCCCACAGATATTTTCATATAGCATGTTAAAGTTGTCACTTTTTGAGGGTGACCAAAAACGCACTGTTTTTGTGTGTGTCCCTTTAAATGCAAATGAGCCGCAGATCCCAGCACAGGGGGCGGAGCTACAACAGCTCATGTCCTTTTACTTCACACACACACACACACACTGAACATAAAAGGCTAAAAGTTTTTGATATTTTCAAACCGAAGTCAGACAAACATGGAGAGATTCAAGAACATGTAGAGCAACAGGACATTTCTGAATGTTAGTTGATGAGTTTATGTTGCTGATGTGGAGTTATCGTCTAGTCATTGATCTGTCATGATCATCTATAACTCGTGTTCCCGGAGGCGGGGCTTATGTAAATGTTAGGGTTTGTGATGTCACTAACCCGGGAGGAAGCGAACTCTCCCTTTGCTCTGAGCTTTGAGTCGTAACTGTGCAGATGTTGTTTATGATCATCACACACTCACTCCAGCTAGGAAGTGACATCATGATGAGGTGTTCGGTGTGGTGGACCTGCGCTCCAGAACTGTGCTGACGCTCGTGTGGTTGCAGGTCTGTGTAACTCGCTGGACAGCTGGATGATCGCGCCCAACATTAAGCAGAACCACTACACCGTCCACGGCCTGCAGAGCGGCACCCGCTACATCTTCATCGTGAAGGCCATGAACCAGGCCGGCAGTCGCAGCAGCGCGCCGGGGAAGCTCAAGACCAACAGTGAGCGCACATCTGACTAGCAGGACATCCTCACACTTACTATAGGATTCAGAAGTTGGTGAGGGATCATGTAGATCCAGCCGGCTGTTATCTCAGAATAAACCCGACAGGGTGATCAGGACCAGGTCTCCATCCGCCTGACACACACACACACACACACACACACACACACACACACACACACACACACACACACACACACACACACACACACACACCCCTGAAGGGGTTTATTCTGAGTTCCCTCTCTCTCACACACTCACACACACACACACACACACACACACACACACACAACCCTGAAGGTGTTTATTCTGAGGTCACTCACACACACTCACACACACTCCTGAAGGGGTTTATTCTGAGTTCCCTCTCTCTCACACACTCACACACACACACACACACACACTCACACACACTCCTGAAGGTGTTTATTCTGAGGTCACTCACACACATACCTCTTAAGGGGGTTTATTCTGAGATCACACACACACACACACTCACAACTGAAGGGGTTTATTCTGAGGTCACACACACACACACACTCACAACTGAAGGGGTTTATTCTGAGGTCACACACACACACACACACACACCTGAAGGGGTTTATTCTGAGATTTCACACACACACACACACACACACACACACACACACACACACACACACACACACACACACACACACATGTTGTGTTTTCATGTTTTATGGGGACTTTCCATAGACATAATGATTTTTATACTGTACCGACTGTATATTCTATTCCCTTACACTAACCCTATCCCTAAACCTACCCATCACAGGAAACATTCTGCATTTTTACATTTTCAAACAACATCACTTAGTATGATTTATAAGCTGATTTCCTCATGGGGACCAAAAAATGTCCCCACACGAACAAGGATTTCGGATATTGCCATACTTGTGGGGACATTTTGTCCCCATAACGTAGGGTTTACCAGGCCACACACACACACACACACACCTGAAGGGTTTTATTCTGAGTTCCCTCTCTCTCTCTCTCACACACACACACACACACACACACACACACACACACACACCTGAAGGGTTTTATTCTGAGTTCCCTCTCTCTCTCTCTCACACACACACACACACACACACACACACACACCTGAAGGGTTTTATTCTGAGTTCCCTCTCTCTCACACACACACACACACACACACACACACACACACACACACACACACCTGAAGGGTTTTATTCTGAGTTCCCTCTCTCTCACACACACACACACACACACACACACACACACACCTGAAGGGTTTTATTCTGAGTTCCCTCTCTCACACACACACACACACACACACACACACCTGAAGGGTTTTATTCTGAGTTCCCTCTCTCTCTCACACACACACACACACACACACGCCCCTGAAGGTGTTTATTCTGAGGTCACACACACTCATGTCTTAAAACTTGCGCCTTGGATCCTGTTTCAGAGTGTGTTCTCGAGCTCAGAGTGTGTGTTCTCGAGCTCAGAGTGTGTGTTCTCGAGCTCAGAGTGTGTGTTCTCGAGCTCAAACACTGCTGTGTGAATGAACGTCCGGAACACATTAAAGTCTCTGTGTTCTGTAGCGCGGTGTCGTGTCAGCGGCCGCTAAGTTAATAACTAATGATCTTTACAACGGAAGTGAATCAATCAAAACTAACTTTATCTGGACAATAACTCTATTCTAGAGCTGCTGTAAAGCCTAAACACTGTTACTGTAATCTCCTGTTATCACTGTAAAGCTGCTGTGAAACTCTATATTGTTACAGCGCTGTATAGATGAAGGAGACGTGTGTGTGTCGCTGTATAGATGAAGGCGAGTTGACGTTGTTGTTGAATCTCAGGCCAGCCGTTCAAGCTCGACCCGAAGTCGGCCCACCGAAAGCTGAAGGTTTCCCACGACAGCCTGACGGTGGAGCGCGACGAAGCCTCGTCCATGAAGAGCCACGCCCAGGACCGCTTCGGCTCCGGGAACTACGGCGTCACCGGGAACGTGTTCATCGACAGCGGACGCCACTACTGGGAGGTTCTGATCGGGGGGAGCACGTGGTAACACACACACACACACACACACACACACACACACACACATCCTTTCCTTTAGGGCTTCGACCCGAAGCCCTAAAATTAGTCTTTTTTTTTCAGAAAGCTAATTTTATATATATATAAAAAAAAATTATGCAGTTTTTTGTTATTTTTTGTTTTATTTACCTTTAAATTACTAGATTTGATTAATAAATGAGTAATTTAAGCACATTCTTCATTCTTTCAATTTAAATTCTAAATAACTCACAATTTCGTGCATAATCCTTTTAATTCAGCTCTAAATATCTTACATTGGGAGTCTTTGCCGAGCTCTCGAGGAATAAAATATTATAACATGATATTTCACGACTCTATACGGGCTTATAGATGGAGCAGAGGAGCTGTTCCGCTGGGTCCTAAAGCCAGTTTCTTCAGTGTGCATTCAGACACACATGTAGACATTATGAAAATGTTTTTATTTTGGATGCATTTGATCGTTACCCAGCCCTAGCTGTTTCACTGTTTGTACTGCATCAGCCTTGGTGAGCAGAACTGACGTCTCTAATAGGTCTGAACTGTCACAGCTGTTATGAGAGCTCTGTAATTCCTCACAGGTTTGCGATTGGCGTCGCATACAAATCGGCTCCCAAACACGGCTGGGTGGGGAAGGACTCGACGTCGTGGGTCTTGAGCCGCTGCAACACCTCGTGGGCCGTGCGTCACAACAGCAAAGAGTTCCCCATCGAGCCGTCTCCTCACATGCGGCGCCTGGGGGTTCTGCTGGACTACGACTCCGGGTCGCTGGCGTTCTACGACGCCGCAGGAACACAACACCTCCACACCTTCGACATCTCCTTCTCTCAGCCCATCTGCCCCGTCTTCAGCGTGTGGAACAAGTGCTTGACCGTCCTGACCGGGCTGCCCATTCCCGACCACCTGGAGACCGGCGACCCGCACAACTGAACCCACGTCACGAGCCTCCGCCACACACCTGCTGTTAGCATGCGTCTCAGATGACGTCAGTGTACCCGTCAAAACAGGCCGAAACACATCTCTTTACATACTATATATCTATATTCAGATTTTTGACAGGTGTTGACAGTATTTAAGAGCAAAAATGCTGTAAAAACCTTTAATATGGGGACAAAATCAAACAGGAATTACGAATCTGGATTTATCCAGTGATTTTTGCTCTGGTGATGTATGCAAAGTAGTGCATTTTTAATCAGATAATGCCTCATTTGCATATTTAAACATTTCAGAAAACTCGCCATAAATTTTTTTTGCAATTCTTAATATAATCAATGATCTGAGCGAGATCTATGAGTTATATGATTGTGTTGAGCTGAACAGTGACGTGTTTCTGACAGATGAGACGGATGTTAATGCAGGAGTGGAACGGCTCTTCAAACCCACACAAGAAAATAGAATTAGTTCACTATACTATTCCCGGTTTCCCTAATAATATTCGCTTGCTCTACATTCCATAATTAAGCACCTTGAATGGTAGTAGTTGACATCCGAGCAGAGTTACTTACGGCTCTTCTGTCTCCTGCACCTCCAGTCACTTTATTTACTCGTTCTTTAGGGTTTAGTACGGTGATCCGTAAGACATTATTCATGAACTGGAATCAGTGCTTAGACACGATTTACTCTTCTGATCCGCAATATTAGAACAAACAATGATTTGAATGAAGATATCCCCAAACAAACAAAAGGAAAAAGGAAAATACAGCACAGGTTTTGTTGCATCTTCAGTGCTGAACCTCCTCAACTATAGACACAGGTTACATAAAACTGGTTTATCTTGGAAATAAGGTTATTTTCCCTTTTTTATTACAATTTTGTACAACATTGTGTTAAAGGGTCTGTATGTAGGATTGAGAAACCCTTGTTATAAACTTAAACCTCAGTCGACAGGTTTTCAGAGACAACGTTCTCTATGGAAGCTTGTTTCTGCCACAGAATAAAACATTTTAAAAGATATTTGCCACTTTATTTCTCAGAATTGTGTGTTATAAAGTCAGAATTGCGATATAAAAACAAGCAATTCTGAGGAAAAAAAGTCACAATTGTGAGATAAAAACAAGCAATTCTGAGGAAAAGTCACAATTGCGATATAAAAACAAGCAATTCTGAGGAAAAAAGTCACAATTGCGATATAAAAACAAGCAATTCTGAGGAAAAAAGTCATAATTGTGAGAAAAAAAACAAGCAATTTTGAGGAAAAGTCACAATTGTGAGATACAAAGTCAGATTTGTGAGATAAAAACAAGCAATTCTGAGGAAAAAAGTCAATTGCGATATAAAAACAAGCAATTCTGAGGAAAAAAGTCACAATTGAGATAAAAACAAGCAATTCTGAGGAAAAAAGTCAATTGCGATATAAAAACAAGCAATTCTGAGGAAAAAAGTCACAATTGCGATATAAAAACAAGCAATTCTGAGGAAAAAAGTCACAATTGCGAGATAAAAACAAGCAATTCTGAGGAAAAGTCACAATTGTGAGATAAAAACAAGCAATTCTGAGGAAAAAAGTCACAATTGCGAGATAAAAACAAGCAATTCTGAGGAAAAAAGTCACAATTGCGAGATAAAAACAAGCAATTCTGAGGAAAAAAGTCAATTGTGAGATAAAAACAAGCAATTCTGAGGAAAAAAGTCACAATTGTGAGATAAAAACAAGCAATTCTGAGGAAAAAAGTCACAATTGCGAGATAAAAACAAGCAATTCTGAGGAAAAAAGTCACAATTGCGAGATAAAAACAAGCAATTCTGAGGAAAAAAGTCACAATTGTGAGATAAAAACAAGCAAGTCACAATTGTGAGATAAAAACAAGCAATTCTGAGGAAAAAAGTCAATTGTGAGATAAAAACAAGCAATTCTGAGGAAAAAAGTCACAATTGCGAGATAAAAACAAGCAATTCTGAGGAAAAAAGTCAATTGCGAGATAAAAACAAGCAATTCTGAGGAAAAAAGTCAATTGTGAGATAAAAACAAGCAATTCTGAGGAAAAAAAGTCACAATTGCGAGATAAAAACAAGCAATTCTGAGGAAAAAAGTCACAATTGCGAGATAAAAACAAGCAATTCTGAGGAAAAAAGTCACAATTGTGAGATAAAAACAAGCAATTCTGAGGAAAAAAGTCACAATTGTGAGATAAAAACAAGCAATTCTGAGGAAAAAAGTCACAATTGCGAGATAAAAACAAGCAATTCTGAGGAAAAAAGTCAATTGTGAGATAAAAACAAGCAATTCTGAGGAAAAAAGTCATAATTGCGAGATAAAAACAAGCAATTCTGAGGAAAAAAGTCAATTGTGAGATAAAAACAAGCAATTCTGAGGAAAAAAGTCATAATTGCGGGATAAAAACAAGCAATTCTGAGGAAAAAAGTCATAATTGCGAGATAAAAACAAGCAATTCTGAGGAAAAAAGTCACAATTGCGGGATAAAAACAAGCAATTCTGAGGAAAAAAGTCACAATTGCGAGATAAAAACAAGCAATTCTGAGGAAAAAAGTCACAATTGCGAGATAAAAACAAGCAATTCTGAGGAAAAAAGTCACAATTGCGGGATAAAAACAAGCAATTCTGAGGAAAAAAGTCACAATTGCGGGATAAAAACAAGCAATTCTGAGGAAAAAAGTCACAATTGCGAGATAAAAACAAGCAATTCTGAGGAAAAAAGTCACAATTGCGAGATAAAAACAAGCAATTCTGAGGAAAAAAGTCACAATTGCGGGATAAAAACAAGCAATTCTGAGGAAAAAAGTCACAATTGCGGGATAAAAACAAGCAATTCTGAGGAAAAAAGTCACAATTGCGAGATAAAAACAAGCAATTCTGAGGAAAAAAGTCATAATTGCGAGATAAAAACAAGCAATTCTGAGGAAAAAAGTCACAATTGCGGGATAAAAACAAGCAATTCTGAGGAAAAAAGTCACAATTGCGAGATAAAAACAAGCAATTCTGAGGAAAAAAGTCAATTGTGAGATAAAAACAAGCAATTCTGAGGAAAAAAGTCACAATTGTGAGATAAAAACAAGCAATTCTGAGGAAAAAAGTCACAATTGCGAGATAAAAACAAGCAATTCTGAGGAAAAAAGTCACAATTGTGAGAAAAACAAGCAATTCTGAGGAAAAAAGTCACAATTGCGAGATAAAAATAAGCAATTCTGAGGAAAAAAGTCACAATTGTGAGATAAAAACAAGCAATTCTGAGGAAAAAAGTCACAATTGCGAGATAAAAACAAGCAATTCTGAGGAAAAAAGTCACAATTGCGAGATAAAAATAAGCAATTCTGAGGAAAAAAGTCACAATTGTGAGATAAAAACAAGCAATTCTGAGGAAAAAAGTCACAATTGTGAGATAAAAACAAGCAATTCTGAGGAAAAAAGTTACAATTGCGAGATAAAAACAAGCAATTCTGAGGAAAAGTCACAATTGTGAGATAAAAACAAGCAATTCTGAGGAAAAAAGTCAATTGCGAGATAAAAACAAGCAATTCTGAGGAAAAAAGTCAATTGTGAGATAAAAACAAGCAATTCTGAGGAAAAAAAGTCACAATTGCGAGATAAAAACAAGCAATTCTGAGGAAAAAAGTCACAATTGCGAGATAAAAACAAGCAATTCTGAGGAAAAAAGTCACAATTGTGAGATAAAAACAAGCAATTCTGAGGAAAAAAGTCACAATTGTGAGATAAAAACAAGCAATTCTGAGGAAAAAAGTCACAATTGCGAGATAAAAACAAGCAATTCTGAGGAAAAAAGTCAATTGTGAGATAAAAACAAGCAATTCTGAGGAAAAAAGTCATAATTGCGAGATAAAAACAAGCAATTCTGAGGAAAAAAGTCAATTGTGAGATAAAAACAAGCAATTCTGAGGAAAAAAGTCATAATTGCGAGATAAAAACAAGCAATTCTGAGGAAAAAAGTCAATTGTGAGATAAAAACAAGCAATTCTGAGGAAAAAAGTCACAACTGCGAGATAAAAACAAGCAATTCTGAGGAAAAAAGTCACAATTGCGGGATTAAAACAAGCAATTCTGAGGAAAAAAGTCACAATTGCGAGATAAAAACAAGCAATTCTGAGGAAAAAAGTCAATTGTGAGATAAAAACAAGCAATTCTGAGGAAAAAAGTCACAATTGTGAGATAAAAACAAGCAATTCTGAGGAAAAAAGTCACAATTGCGAGATAAAAACAAGCAATTCTGAGGAAAAAAGTCACAATTGCGAGATAAAAACAAGCAATTCTGAGGAAAAAAGTCACAATTGTGAGATAAAAACAAGCAATTCTGAGGAAAAAAGTCACAATTGCGAGATAAAAATAAGCAATTCTGAGGAAAAAAGTCACAATTGTGAGATAAAAACAAGCAATTCTGAGGAAAAAAGTCACAATTGCGAGATAAAAACAAGCAATTCTGAGGAAAAAAGTCACAATTGCGAGATAAAAATAAGCAATTCTGAGGAAAAAAGTCACAATTGTGAGATAAAAACAAGCAATTCTGAGGAAAAAAGTCACAATTGTGAGATAAAAACAAGCAATTCTGAGGAAAAAAGTTACAATTGCGAGATAAAAACAAGCAATTCTGAGGAAAAGTCACAATTGTGAGATAAAAACAAGCAATTCTGAGGAAAAAAGTCAATTGCGAGATAAAAACAAGCAATTCTGAGGAAAAAAGTCAATTGTGAGATAAAAACAAGCAATTCTGAGGAAAAAAAGTCACAATTGCGAGATAAAAACAAGCAATTCTGAGGAAAAAAGTCACAATTGCGAGATAAAAACAAGCAATTCTGAGGAAAAAAGTCACAATTGTGAGATAAAAACAAGCAATTCTGAGGAAAAAAGTCACAATTGCGAGATAAAAACAAGCAATTCTGAGGAAAAAAGTCAATTGTGAGATAAAAACAAGCAATTCTGAGGAAAAAAGTCATAATTGCGAGATAAAAACAAGCAATTCTGAGGAAAAAAGTCAATTGTGAGATAAAAACAAGCAATTCTGAGGAAAAAAGTCATAATTGCGAGTTAAAAACAAGCAATTCTGAGGAAAAAAGTCAATTGTGAGATAAAAACAAGCAATTCTGAGGAAAAAAGTCACAACTGCGAGATAAAAACAAGCAATTCTGAGGAAAAAAGTCACAACTGCGAGATAAAAACAAGCAATTCTGAGGAAAAAAGTCAATTGTGAGATAAAAACAAGCAATTCTGAGGAAAAAAGTCACAATTGCGGGATAAAAACAAGCAATTCTGAGGAAAAAAGTCACAATTGCGAGATAAAAACAAGCAATTCTGAGGAAAAAAGTCAATTGTGAGATAAAAACAAGCAATTCTGAGGAAAAAAGTCACAATTGTGAGATAAAAACAAGCAATTCTGAGGAAAAAAGTCACAATTGCGAGATAAAAACAAGCAATTCTGAGGAAAAAAGTCACAATTGTGAGATAAAAACAAGCAATTCTGAGGAAAAAAGTCACAATTGCGAGATAAAAATAAGCAATTCTGAGGAAAAAAGTCACAATTGTGAGATAAAAACAAGCAATTCTGAGGAAAAAAGTCACAATTGCGAGATAAAAACAAGCAATTCTGAGGAAAAAAGTCACAATTGCGAGATAAAAATAAGCAATTCTGAGGAAAAAAGTCACAATTGTGAGATAAAAACAAGCAATTCTGAGGAAAAAAGTCACAATTGTGAGATAAAAACAAGCAATTCTGAGGAAAAAAGTTACAATTGCGAGATAAAAACAAGCAATTCTGAGGAAAAGTCACAATAGCTGGGTTTCAGTCACGTGATTATGATGACGCGCCAAATTCAGATGGAGGGCAGGGAGTGAAGAGCGCAATGGACGAGATGGAGGAAAGTCCGTACTGTACTACTTTACAGCTATTACAAGAGAAAGATATAAACAAAAAATCAAACATATGTTGGACGTGATCCTTACGTTATGAAGAGGAGCGATTTTCAACTGAATTGAAAGATTTTCCTGCCATCGAGGCGGTAGATATCAGCAACTACCTCGTCTTACAGACATACTTTGACTTTACAAAGTTCGGAAACGTTACACATTACACAAACATAGCCAAACTCACATTTGATGAAGTGATCACTGCACACACGGGTAGGTGAATGCTCTATCTATGCCCACGTAAGGTCTCTCGCTCGCTCTACGCGGTTTGGAGCACAATCTCTGTCTCCCATGCACGCTCGCTCTAGATTGCGGGAGATTTTTAACGAATTTGCGGTATAACTAGTCGATCACGAGTGGCTCAACAGGTACATCTGTAGATAAACTCATCTTTCAGGCATTTGACCGGCCGGGTTGACACTTCAGCGTGAGAAATCGGGAGTGTGGCGTGTGAGCGTGTGAAACCAATCAAATGCGGGTGTCTCACGGCCAATGCGTGAGAGTTGGCAGCTCTGGCCGTAGGTTTGCAAGCCGTTTTTCCGGAGTTTTTCGGTCAATTTCTTGCATTTTTCCCCCTTATGAACAACAACTTTTGGTACACGATAAAAACTCCTCGTGGTTTGATCGATTTAAGTAACCATAAACGACGCAAAACATAGGCATTTTGAGTTTGTTATAGTGCTTTCTAAATACAGCAAATCACTTCCTGCCCTCCATTTGCATTTCGCGCCATGGCAACGCAGTGGCGTGACGTCATATGAAAACAAGCTATTGTGAGATACAAAGTCAGATTTGTGAGATAAAAAGTCACAATTACCTTTTCTATTTTTTTATTCTGTTGCGGACACAAGCTAGTTCACACATTGGCAATAAAAAAAGTGATTAATACATGACCAGTTCTTGCATACGAGATATATCCAGCTGCAGACCCGCAGCACCACCAGTTTCAGAACCCCAGTGCCAGAACCCCAGCGCCAGAACCGGAAGTGAGGGAGGGGCGGAATTATTTACAATGACACAAGCATGGTTATTTTTGCAAGTATTTGAAAATATTTAAAATTGTTGCACCTTTTAAATAATATTTAGGGTATGTTTTTATTACACAGTGAGTCACTGCTCCTTGTATGAACTATAACTGGTATGTGACAAATAAAGAGCAAGACAGCGCTCGTGTTGGTTGAAGACGTAAGAGTGCGCGCGCGCGGCCAGGGCTCTCTCTCTCTCTGCTCTGCCCTGTCATGCGCAGCAGTCATTCTATTCTACATCACTCACCGATCAAAATAGGCTTTGGCGGGACACAAATTTGCTTTGGCGGCCGCCAAAAAGCGGACGATCTGACGGGTTTTAGAAGATTTAATACAACCTGAAACTAAAAAACAGACCCGACCTCTATTTGAGACCGGCCTTTATTTACCCAGACCTGCAGCCACACCAGGCGTGTAAAGGAGACAAGTACGGTACATTTTTATTGTTTCTTTTAAAACAATGCCGGATTTTCTCTCTCTTTTTAGATTTTTGACATTATTTTACATAAAGAAAAATGCATGCTGCACATGTTCTTGTGAAATAAAGTATATTTTATATAAAATGACCATAAGTTTCAAGTATTATTTTTCACCATCATGATCAGGAAGTAACTCTCATAATACAATGAAACGGATAACTATATAGAATTATATTACACAAAATCAATGTTTTAAAATGCTTATTGTACTATACCTTAATGTATCATTATAATACGAATAAAGTATGACGTTTCGTGTGTAAAAATGCCGTTTCGTGTCTAAGCAAATTACGCTCCAAAACGTTAGGTGGCGTTACTCGGTTTAGAACGTAAGCTCCGCCCCTCACTTCCGGTCCTGGCGCTGGTGTTAGAACGTAAGCTCCGCCCCTTACTCCCGGTTCTGGCGCTGGGGTTCTGAAACTGGTGGTGCTGCGGGTCTGCAGCTGGATACTATTGTTGCATACAGCCCTTTAACTTTACCAGTCTTATTACACTCGTGTCAGACATCATTCCTGCACTCCTGTGTCGGCTTTACTCTGCAAGAAAACTGTGACGTTTCAGTTGATTAATTTAATTGTTTTGGTCCCACTTTGCTTATCATGTGTGACATGAAAGTATGGATATATATCCTTTATAGTCGAGTAATTATTTAACTGAGGTTTGTGTTGATAAAGGGATGCTCGTTAATAATCAGTTGAACAATAAATCAATGTTTTGTTAGAACTGTGGTATTGCAGATTGAGCTGCACTTATGCATGATTTCATTTACTTCTCCTTTTTTTGTGCCCTTTTCTGGAAATGCTTCTAACATCTTGTTCAATGTACAGTGTTACAATTATATTTTGTATTTCAAATGTTTTTTTTTTCCTGAGTTAATTTTTTTTGTTGAAAAATGTTCTGCCCTTGAATAATAAACTAGTTTGTCCCAATATCAGTGTGAATGCCTCTGAATATTAAATATGATGACTCTCCAAAACATTCAGATATTTGTCGTGTACAATGGAAGATTAAAATACTGAAGAAGATTAAAATGAAACATGTTACAGTTTTTATAGTAAAGTTAAGCTTTATAGGCTCCAATCATTAATATCTTGTGTGTGTTTATAAATATGTCTTTATATAAGATTTCTTTTTAAATAAATGCTGTTCTTTTTTGTTTTTTATTCATCAATGAATCCTGAAAAAGTTGCAGTTTCCACAAAAATATGAAGCAGCTCAACCGTTTTCAACACTGATAATAATCATAAATGTGTCTTGAGCATCAGATCCTCATATTAGAGTGATTTCTGAAGGATCATGTGACACTGAAGACTGGAGTAATGATGCTGAAAATTCAGCTTTGATCACAGGAATAAATTACACTTTACTGTATATTCACATAGAGAACAGCTGATTTACACTGGAGTAATATTACACTGTTTTACTGTATTTTTTATCAAATTAATGCAGCGTTGCTGAGCAGAAGAGACTTTCAAAAACATTAAAAAGTCATATTTTAGTAGAATATATTTTCTACAACCATAATACGTGAATTTCTTTACAAATCTACTCTGTTTTTTTTTTTTTATTTCAATATATCTGAAATATAATGTTGTTTATAAATGAAATTATTATCTGGTGGTGACGAGGAAGTGAACGCCGTTCACTGATTGGTCGCCGGTGCATTGACTCCGCCCAACGCGGAAGTAGCGTCCGTGTAGGTGACGTGCTGACGTCGAGTGTTGTTGTCCATGATGGCGTCTTCCACAGAACAGAGTCTCCTAGAACTCACTGATAAAGAAACCCGAGAGAAACTCTCACACTGGGACCGTCGTGCTGATCCAATGGCGCCGTTAACGGACAAACAGACCGACTCGGTTCTGGAGATCCGCGCAGCCGCAGAAGAGACGCTTCTTCCCGCTGAGGCGAGTCTGCTAACATCATACACACAACATTCTCATTTATACACACACTTCTGCTCTGTAGTGCACTCGGGTCAGCTCAAGCCCTGGCTAGATAGAGTGTGTTACGATCTGTTAATGTGTGTGTGTGTGTGTGTGTGTGTGTGTGTGTGTGTGTGTGTGTGTGTGTGTGTGTGTGTGTGTGTGTGTGTGTGTGTGTGTGTGTGTGTGTGTGTGTGTGGAAGCATGCCACGTATAACATCCATTCAGTATGCAAATATGTCTGTTTAGCTAAACAAGACTTGCATTTAACTTTGATAACTATTAAAATGGCTTAAGTTTTGTTTAAGCAAGGGTTCATAAACCAGCAGAACCCCTATGACATAATTAAGGGGGTTTTAAACTGGGGGGAGGTTTAGTGAAAAACAGGGTAAAAGTGTAAAAAATAATAACTTATACATTTTTCACTCGTTGTACATAAATATATAGCTTTCTTTTTATATTTTAGAGTCGCACAAGTATGATTATATATCTGTCGCATCTAAAAAAAACCCATTCCAATTAATAATGAGATATTAAGTCATTTTAACCTTTAAAAATATAATGATTTTTACAATGTTTCCTTTTTTTAAGTATGCTATTTTAATGAACCTTTGAATGAAACTTTTTTTTGTCAAATGTTTAGTTTGTAAACTATTTGTTCTTGCGGATCTTTCTTTAACAATCTATTGCAACAAACTTTCCTTCGTCTTAATAAATGGTTGCACTTAATTTCAAGACACTACTAACTATAAGTAAATTGTCAACTAACTCTCATTAGAGTATTAGTACTGTTAGGTTCGGGTTAGTAGGATAAGCTGACATGTAGTTGTAAAGTTACTTGTAGTTAGTAGAACTATAGTGGACCATCGAAATAAAGTGTTACTGACTGAATTGTGTTGATGTCTTCTTGATTGATAGTAATGGCTATTTTGCTGTAGTCGAAAAGAAATGAAGGTTTTTGAGGAAAACACTTCAGGATGTTTAGTGACTTCAATGGGGTCCAACGGGTCGAAGGTCCAGATGTGAGTTTCAGTGCAGCTTCAAAGTCTCGACACGATCCAGCCGAGGAATAAGAGTCTGATCTAGACAAACCAGCCGACATTTATAACAAAATACACATTTATATACTTTTAACCATTAATGCTGGTCTTGCACGAGCTGTGATGCGACACACATTACGTAATCACGTTGAAAGCTCAAGCATGACGTAGGCGAAAGTGCCATCCAATATTTACAAAGCGAACGTGCAAAGACTAAGTCAAACGCCCTTTACAAAAATAGGTAAAACAATGATGTCTGACGATTTTGCAGTTGGAGGTGAAAATTATATGGGAGTTTTTCGCCCTACTGCGGTTCTTCTGCATACGTCACGCGTGACCTTTCAACAAGACCAATCAGATCAACATTCAATATTATTGTTGAATATTACATTTAATGTTTAATATTTGTGAATGTTTCCTCAGCTGCCGATCGAGGACATCTGCGGTCTGACGTCTCGCTCTCTGCGCTCGTGTTTCTCAGCCACTCTCCCCGAGTCCACCGAAGAAGCTCTTCTGCAGGGCTTCCAGATGCTGGAGCTGGAGAACCACACCATCCAGACGGCACAACAGGTTCTGACACCACACTGGAACCACACTGACACCACACTGGAACCACACTGTCGCCACACTGCCGCCACACTGCCGCCACACTGACACCACACTGCCGCCACACTGCCGCCACACTGACACCACACTGACACCACTGCCACCACACTGACGCCACATTGACACCACACTGCCACCACACTGCCGCCACACTGACACCACACTGACACCACTGCCACCACACTGACGCCACATTGACACCACACTGGCACCACTGCCACCACACTGCCGCCACACTGACGCCACACTGACACCACACTGCCGCCACACTGACGCCACACTGACACCACACTGACACCACACTGCCGCCACACTGCCGCCACACTGACGCCACACTGACACCACACTGCCGCCACACTGACACCACACTGCCACCACACTGCCGCCACACTGCCACCACACTGACGCCACACTGACACCACACTGGCACCACTGCCACCACACTGCCGCCACACTGCCACCACACTGCCGCCACACTGCCGCCACACTGCCACCACACTGCCGCCACACTGCCGCCACACTGACACCACACTGACGCCACACTGGCACCACTGCCACCACACTGCCGCCACACTGCCGCCACACTGCCACCACACTGCCGCCACACTGCCACCACACTGACGCCACACTGACACCACACTGCCACCACACTGCCGCCACACTGCCACCACACTGACGCCACACTGACACCACACTGACGCCACACTGGCACCACTGCCACCACACTGCCACCACACTGACGCCACACTGACACCACACTGACGCCACACTGGCACCACTGCCACCACACTGCCACCACACTGACGCCACACTGACACCACACTGACGCCACACTGGCACCACTGCCGCCACACTGCCACCACACTGACGCCACACTGACACCACACTGACGCCACACTGGCACCACTGCCACCACACTGCCGCCACACTGCCGCCACACTGCCACCACACTGCCGCCACACTGCCACCACACTGACGCCACACTGACACCACACTGCCACCACACTGCCGCCACACTGCCACCACACTGACGCCACACTGACACCACACTGGCACCACTGCCACCACACTGCCGCCACACTGCCACCACACTGCCGCCACACTGACGCCACACTGACACCACACTGGCACCACTGCCGCCACACTGCCACCACACTGACGCCACACTGACACCACACTGACGCCACACTGACACCACACTGGCACCACTGCCACCACACTGCCGCCACACTGCCACCACACTGCCGCCACACTGCCGCCACACTGACACCACACTGGCACCACACTGGCACCACTGCCACCACACTGCCGCCACACTGCCACCACACTGCCGCCACACTGACGCCACACTGACACCACACTGACGCCACACTGACACCACACTGGCACCACTGCCACCACACTGCCACCACACTGCCGCCACACTGCCGCCACACTGACGCCACACTGACACCACACTGGCACCACTGCCGCCACACTGCCACCACACTGCCGCCACACTGCCACCACACTGGCACCACTGCCGCCACACTGCCGTCACACTGCCACCACACTGACACAACTGCCACCACTGACACAACTGGCACCACTGACACCACACTGCAACCACTGACACCACACTGCCTCCACTGACACCACTGCCTCCACTGACACCACTGCCTCCACTGACACTGCCTCCACTGACACCACTGCCTCCACTGACACTGCCTCCACTGCCACCACTGCACCCACTGACACCACTGCCACCACTGACTCCACTGCCACCACTGACTCCACTGCCACCACTGACTCCACTGCCCCCACTGACTCCACTGCCACCACTGACTCCACTGCCACCACTGACTCCACTGCCACCACTGACTCCACTGCCACCACTGACTCCACTGCTCCCACTGCCACCACTGCCCCCACTGACTCCACTGCCCCCACTGCACCCACTGCCCCCACTGCCTCCACTGCCACCACTGCCTCCACTCCCACCACTGCCCCCACTGCCCCCACTGACTCCACTGCCACCACTGACTCCACTGCCCCCACTGACTCCACTGCCCCCACTGACTCCACTGCCCCCACTGACTCCACTGCCCCCACTGACTCCACTGCCCCCACTGACACCACGGACTCCACTGCCACCACTGACTCCACTGCCACCACTGACTCCACTGCCACCACTGCCCCCACTGACTCCACTGCCCCCACTGACTCCACTGACTCCACTGCCACCACTGACTCCACTGCCACCACTGACTCCACTGCCCCCACTGCACCACTGACTCCACTGCACCCACTGACTCCACTCCCACCACTGACTCCACTGCCACCACTGCACCACTGCCCCCACTGCACCACTGACTCCACTGCACCCACTGCACCCACTGACTCCACTCCCACCACTGCCCCCATTGCACCACTGCCCCCACTGCACACACTGCACCACTCCCCCCACTGCACCCACTGCACCACTCCCCCCACTGCACCACTCCCCCCACTGCACCACTGCCCCCACTGCACCACTGACTCCACTGCCCCCACTGCACCACTGCCCCCACTGCACCCACTGACTCCACTCCCACCACTGACTCCACTGCCACCACTGCACCACTGCCCCCACTGCACCACTGACTCCACTGCACCCACTGACTCCACTCCCACCACTGCCCCCATTGCACCACTGCACACACTGCACCACTGACTCCACTGCACCCACTGACTCCACTCCCCCCACTGCACCACTGCACCCACTGACTCCACTCCCACCACTGACTCCACTGCCACCAGTGCACCACTGCACACACTGCACCACTGACTCCACTGCACCCACTGACTCCACTGCACCCACTGCACCCACTGACTCCACTGCACCACTGCCCCCATTGCACCACTGCACACACTGCACCACTCCCCCCACTGCACCCACTGCACCACTCCCCCCACTGCACCCACTGCACCACTCCCCCCACTGCACCACTCCCCCCACTGCACCCACTGCACCACTCCCCCCACTGCACCCACTGCCCCCACTGCACCCACTGCCCTCACTGCACCCACTGCACCCACTGCACCACTCCCCCCACTGCACCCACTGCACCACTCCCCCCACTGCACACACTGCACCACTCCCCCCACTGCCCCCACTGCACCCACTGCACCACTCCCCCCACTGCACCACTCCCCCCACTGCACCCACTCCCCCCACTGCACCACTCCCCCCACTGCACACACTGCACCACTCCCCCCACTGCCCCCACTCCCCCCACTGCACCCACTCCCCCCACTGCACCACTCCCCCCACTGCACACACTGCACCACTCCCCCCACTGCACCCACTCCCCCCACTGCACCACTGACTCCACTGCACCCACTGACTCCACTCCCCCCACTGCACCACTGCACCCACTGACTCCACTCCCACCACTGACTCCACTGCCACCAGTGCACCACTGCACACACTGCACCACTGACTCCACTGCACCCACTGACTCCACTGCACCCACTGCACCCACTGACTCCACTGCACCACTGCCCCCATTGCACCACTGCACACACTGCACCACTCCCCCCACTGCACCCACTGCACCACTCCCCCCACTGCACCCACTGCACCACTCCCCCCACTGCACCACTCCCCCCACTGCACCCACTGCACCACTCCCCCCACTGCACCCACTGCCCCCACTGCACCCACTGCCCTCACTGCACCCACTGCACCCACTGCACCACTCCCCCCACTGCACCCACTGCACCACTCCCCCCACTGCACACACTGCACCACTCCCCCCACTGCCCCCACTGCACCCACTGCACCACTCCCCCCACTGCACCCACTGCACCACTCCCCCCACTGCCCCCACTGCACCACTGCACCCACTGCACCACTCCCCCCACTGCACCCACTGCACCACTGCCCCCACTGCACCACTGCCCCCACTGCACACACTGCACCACTCCCCCCACTGCACCCACTGCACCACTCCCCCCACTGCACCCACTCCCCCCACTGCACCACTCCCCCCACTGCACACACTGCACCACTCCCCCCACTGCACACACTTCCCCCACTGCACCACTGCCCCCACTGCACACACTGCACCACTCCCCCCACTGCACCCACTGCACCACTCCCCCCACTGCCCCCACTGCACCACTGCACCCACTGCACCACTCCCCCCACTGCACCCACTGCACCACTGCCCCCACTGCACCACTGCCCCCACTGCACACACTGCACCACTCCCCCCACTGCACCCACTGCACCACTCCCCCCACTGCACCCACTCCCCCCACTGCACCACTCCCCCCACTGCACACACTGCACCACTCCCCCCACTGCACCCACTCCCCCCACTGCACCACTGCCCCCACTGCACACACTGCACCACTCCCCCCACTGCACCCACTGCACCACTCCCCCCACTGCACCACTCCCCCCACTGCCGCCACTGCACCACTGACACCACTTGTGACTGGTTTTGTGGTCCAGGGTCACATATAAAGTCCAGTTCCAGTTAAATTATTAGACATTCAGCAAAGGCTTTAAGTGCAACATACAGTAGTGTCCAAAAGTGATATCCAGCCTAGGAAAATTGTCATCTTCACCCTTCATTCAAATATTATAGATTTTGTTGTTATATTGCGTAGTTGTGCTTGAAGTCGATTGTTTTATTAGTGATGATAACGCAATGAAACATGACAAATTGTGCGACATCATTTTTGTCCAGGCTGTCATACGAATGAAAGCGTTCACACAGTCTCTGTAGTTTGTGTTTTTGTGTCTGTTGTTTCATTGCACAAATGCTGAACGACATCATCATCACATGACTAATGACATCATCTGTCTGTCAGTTTTTCTCCTGGTTCTCGAAGCTGCAGGTTCAGATGGATCAAGACGAAGCCACAAAGTACAGGTGTGTGTTCGTGTGCGATTCCTCCACGTTCTCATTGTGCACACGTCAGAAAGGTTCAAATTCACTGTTCACAGTTAGCCCTGACTTTACTATCTTCTTTTAACTATTTCTTAAATGATTGTGAGCATATGTGAGCAGTTACACTAAAAGCTGATGGTGGATTAATAGTTTAGTTGGTGACATTTAATTTAATATTCAGCAATATTATTGATCTCCTGCATTGACAGCATTATATGAGAACTGAACTGAGCTGGACGATGACATCACGGTTTTCTCCAGAGCGGCTATATATATAAATGAACTAAATTAATAACTTTTTTACAACAGAAATGAACCATCACTGAACATACTTAAGCTGGACTGTGATGTTATTCTCTTCTAGAAACAAACGTTATTTTCCTGTTATCTCTGTAAAGCTGCTGTGAAACACTCTGTGTTGTAAAAGCGCTGTATAAATAAAGGACGTGACTCGAGTGTGATCGGTGTTCACTCACAGGAGGAGCCGGGATGTTCTGAACGGGTATCAGGAGCAGTGCGATGCGATTCTGAGCGACGTGAACGCGGCGCTGGAGCGGCTGGACTCTCTGCAGAAGCAGTATCTCTTCGTGTCCACCAAAACTGGAACGCTTCACGAGGCCTGTGAACAACTCCTGAAGGAGCAGGTCTGAAGAGATCTCCTCAAACACTAGCTCACACCAGCACACACACACACACACACACACACTGCACACACACACTGCACACACACACTGCCGCTCACACCAGCACACACACACTGCACACACACACTGCACACACACACTGCACACACACACTGCACACACACACTGCACACACACACTGCTGCTCACACCAGCACACACACACTGCTGCTCACACCAGCACACACACACTGCTGCTCACACCAGCACACACACTGCTGCTCTCACCAGCACACACACACTGCACACACACACTGCCGCTCACACCAGCACACACACACACACACACACACACTGCACACACACACTGCACACACACACTGCCGCTCACACCAGCACACACACACTGCACACACACACTGCACACACACACTGCACACACACACTGCACACACACACTGCCGCTCACACCAGCACACACACACACACACACACACACTGCACACACACACTGCACACACACACTGCCGCTCACACCAGCACACACACACTGCACACACACACTGCACACACACACTGCACACACACACTGCACACACACACTGCCGCTCACACCAGCACACACACACTGCACACACACACTGCACACACACACTGCCGCTCACACCAGCACACACACACTGCACACACACACTGCACACACACACTGCCGCTCACACCAGCACACACACACTGCTGCTCACACCAGCACACACACACTGCTGCTCACACCAGCACACACACACTGCTGCTCACACCAGCACACACACTGCTGCTCTCACCAGCACACACACACTGCACACACACACTGCACACACACACTGCCGCTCACACCAGCACACACACACTGCCGCTCACACCAGCACACACTGCTGCTCACACCAGCACACACACACTGCACACACACACTGCTGCTCTCACCAGCACACACACACTGCTGCTCTCACCAGCACACACACACTGCTGCTCTCACCAGCACACACACACTGCTGCTCACACCAGCACACACACACTGCTGCTCACACCAGCACACACACACTGCTGCTCACACCAGCACACACACACTGCCGCTCACACCAGCACACACACACTGCTGCTCACACCAGCACACACACACTGCTGCTCACACCAGCACACACACACTGCCGCTCACACCAGCACACACACACTGCTGCTCACACCAGCACACACACACTGCTGCTCACACCAGCACACACACACTGCTGCTCACACCAGCACACACACTGCTGCTCACACCAGCACACACACACTGCTGCTCACACCAGCACACACACACTGCTGCTCACACCAGCACACACACACTGCTGCTCACACCAGCACACACACACTGCTGCTCACACCAGCACACACACACTGCTGCTCACACCAGCACACACACACTGCTGCTCACACCAGCACACACACACTGCCGCTCACACCAGCACACACACACTGCCGCTCACACCAGCACACACACACTGCTGCTCACACCAGCACACACACTGCTGCTCACACCAGCACACACACACTGCTGCTCACACCAGCACACACACACTGCTGCTCACACCAGCACACACACACTGCTGCTCACACCAGCACACACACACACACACACACACTGCCGCTCACACCAGCACACACACACTGCCGCTCACACCAGCACACACACACTGCCGCTCACACCAGCACACACACACTGCTGCTCACACCAGCACACACACTGCTGCACACACCAGCACACACACACTGCACACACACACTGCACACACACACTGCACACACACACTGCACACACACACTGCACACACACACTGCCGCTCACACCAGCACACACACACTGCTGCTCACACCAGCACACACACACTGCCGCTCACACCAGCACACACACACTGCTGCTCACACCAGCACACACACTGCTGCACACACCAGCACACACACACTGCTGCTCACACCAGCACACACACTGCTGCTCACACCAGCACACACACACTGCTGCTCACACCAGCACACACACTGCTGCTCACACCAGCACACACACTGCTGCTCACACCAGCACACACACACTGCTGCTCACACCAGCACACACACACACTGCTGCTCACACCAGCACACACACACTGCTGCTCACACCAGCACACACACACTGCTGCTCACACCAGCACACACACACTGCCGCTCACACCAGCACACACACACTGCCGCTCACACCAGCACACACACACACACACACACACACACACACACACACACACTGCCGCTCACACCAGCACACACACACTGCTGCTCACACCAGCACACACACACTGCTGCTCACACCAGCACACACACACTGCCGCTCACACCAGCACACACACACTGCCGCTCACACCAGCACACACACACTGCTGCTCACACCAGCACACACACACTGCTGCTCACACCAGCACACACACACTGCTGCTCACACCAGCACACACACACTGCTGCTCACACCAGCACACACACACTGCTGCTCACACCAGCACACACACACTGCCGCTCACACCAGCACACACACACTGCTGCTCACACCAGCACACACACACTGCTGCTCACACCAGCACACACACACTGCTGCTCACACCAGCACACACACACTGCTGCTCACACCAGCACACACACACACTGCTCACACCAGCACACACACACTGCCGCTCACACCAGCACACACACACTGCCGCTCACACCAGCACACACACACTGCCGCTCACACCAGCACACACACACTGCCGCTCACACCAGCACACACACACTGCCGCTCACACCAGCACACACACACTGCTGCTCACACCAGCACACACACACTGCCGCTCACACCAGCACACACACACTGCTGCTCACACCAGCACACACACACTGCTGCTCACACCAGCACACACACACTGCTGCTCACACCAGCACACACACACTGCTGCTCACACCAGCACACACACACTGCTGCTCACACCAGCACACACACACTGCTGCTCACACCAGCACACACACACTGCTGCTCACACCAGCACACACACACTGCCGCTCACACCAGCACACACACTGCCGCTCACACCAGCACACACACACTGCTGCTCACACCAGCACACACACACTGCCGCTCACACCAGCACACACACACTGCCGCTCACACCAGCACACACACACTGCTGCTCACACCAGCACACACACACTGCTGCTCACACCAGCACACACACTGCCGCTCACACCAGCACACACACACTGCCGCTCACACCAGCACACACACACTGCCGCTCACACCAGCACACACACACTGCCGCTCACACCAGCACACACACACTGCCGCTCACACCAGCACACACACACTGCACACACACACTGCCGCTCACACCAGCACACACACACTGCCGCTCACACCAGCACACACACACTGCCGCTCACACCAGCACACACACACTGCCGCTCACACCAGCACACACACACTGCTGCTCACACCAGCACACACACACTGCTGCTCACACCAGCACACACACTGCTGCTCACACCAGCACACACACACTGCTGCTCACACCAGCACACACACACTGCCGCTCACACCAGCACACACACACACACACACACACTGCCGCTCACACCAGCACACACACACTGCCGCTCACACCAGCACACACACACTGCTGCTCACACCAGCACACACACACTGCTGCTCACACCAGCACACACACACTGCTGCTCACACCAGCACACACACACACACTGCCGCTCACACCAGCACACACACACTGCCGCTCACACCAGCACACACACACTGCTGCTCACACCAGCACACACACACTGCTGCTCACACCAGCACACACACACTGCTGCTCACACCAGCACACACACACTGCCGCTCACACCAGCACACACACACTGCCGCTCACACCAGCACACACACACTGCCGCTCACACCAGCACACACACACTGCCGCTCACACCAGCACACACACACTGCCGCTCACACCAGCACACACACACTGCACACACACACTGCCGCTCACACCAGCACACACACACTGCCGCTCACACCAGCACACACACACTGCCGCTCACACCAGCACACACACACTGCCGCTCACACCAGCACACACACACTGCTGCTCACACCAGCACACACACACTGCTGCTCACACCAGCACACACACTGCTGCTCACACCAGCACACACACACTGCTGCTCACACCAGCACACACACACTGCCGCTCACACCAGCACACACACACACACACACACACTGCCGCTCACACCAGCACACACACACTGCTGCTCACACCAGCACACACACACTGCTGCTCACACCAGCACACACACACTGCCGCTCACACCAGCACACACACACTGCTGCTCTCACCAGCACACACACACTGCTGCTCACACCAGCACACACACACTGCCGCTCACACCAGCACACACACACTGCCGCTCACACCAGCACACACACACTGCCGCTCACACCAGCACACACACACTGCCGCTCACACCAGCACACACACACTGCCGCTCACACCAGCACACACACACTGCCGCTCACACCAGCACACACACACTGCACACACACACTGCCGCTCACACCAGCACACACACACTGCCGCTCACACCAGCACACACACACTGCCGCTCACACCAGCACACACACACTGCCGCTCACACCAGCACACACACACTGCTGCTCACACCAGCACACACACACTGCTGCTCACACCAGCACACACACTGCTGCTCACACCAGCACACACACACTGCTGCTCACACCAGCACACACACACTGCCGCTCACACCAGCACACACACACACACACACACACTGCCGCTCACACCAGCACACACACACTGCCGCTCACACCAGCACACACACACTGCTGCTCACACCAGCACACACACACTGCTGCTCACACCAGCACACACACACTGCTGCTCACACCAGCACACACACACACACTGCCGCTCACACCAGCACACACACACTGCCGCTCACACCAGCACACACACACTGCTGCTCACACCAGCACACACACACTGCTGCTCACACCAGCACACACACACTGCTGCTCACACCAGCACACACACACTGCCGCTCACACCAGCACACACACACTGCCGCTCACACCAGCACACACACACTGCCGCTCACACCAGCACACACACACTGCCGCTCACACCAGCACACACACACTGCACACACACACTGCCGCTCACACCAGCACACACACACTGCCGCTCACACCAGCACACACACACTGCCGCTCACACCAGCACACACACACTGCACACACACACTGCCGCTCACACCAGCACACACACACTGCTGCTCACACCAGCACACACACACTGCACACACACACTGCCGCTCACACCAGCACACACACACTGCTGCTCACACCAGCACACACACACTGCTGCTCACACCAGCACACACACTGCTGCTCACACCAGCACACACACACTGCTGCTCACACCAGCACACACACACTGCCGCTCACACCAGCACACACACACACACACACACACTGCCGCTCACACCAGCACACACACACTGCTGCTCACACCAGCACACACACACTGCTGCTCACACCAGCACACACACACTGCCGCTCACACCAGCACACACACACTGCTGCTCACACCAGCACACACACTGCTGCACACACCAGCACACACACACTGCTGCTCACACCAGCACACACACACTGCTGCTCACACCAGCACACACACACTGCTGCTCACACCAGCACACACACTGCTGCACACACCAGCACACACACACTGCTGCTCACACCAGCACACACACACTGCTGCTCACACCAGCACACACACACTGCCGCTCACACCAGCACACACACTGCTGCTCACACCAGCACACACACACTGCTGCTCACACCAGCACACACACACTGCCGCTCACACCAGCACACACACACTGCCGCTCACACCAGCACACACACACTGCCGCTCACACCAGCACACACACACTGCCGCTCACACCAGCACACACACACTGCTGCTCACACCAGCACACACACACTGCTGCTCACACCAGCACACACACACTGCTGCTCACACCAGCACACACACACTGCTGCTCACACCAGCACACACACACACACACACACACACACTGCCGCTCACACCAGCACACACACACTGCTGCTCACATCAGCACACACACACTGCCGCTCACACCAGCACACACACACACACACACACTGATGGGATAAACGAGGTGTATTAATCGTCTCTCTCTGCCGTCTACAGTCAGAGCTGGTGGATCTGGCCGAGAGCATCCAGGAGAAACTCTCATACTTTAATGAACTGGAAAACATTAACACGGTAATGCCTCGCTGCCGTCTCCAACACGTGTCTGTCATGCGCTGGTCATCTATTAATCGCCTCTCCTCCTGTAGAAACTCAACTCCTCAACGCTATCGGTGAACAGCGAGGGATTCATTCCGATGCTTTCCAAATTAGATGAATGCATTGAATATGTTTCATCACATGTAAGCAAAGCATTCTGGGCACTATCCTCCTGTTCCAACAGCATCTTTCAAGCATTTCGAACCTTTATAATCTATTCCTCGTGTTTTCTTTCAGCCAAATTTCAAAGATTACCCAGTGTACCTCAGCAAATTCAAGCAGTGCCTGTCCAAAGCCATGCATCTCATCAAGAGCCACACGGTCAACACCATGCACAACCTCACCAGTCAGCTGACCAAACGAGTGCGTTTACGAGAAGTGAAGCCGTGCTGGTTATTAAATCTCAGCTGGCTGTATAATTATCTGTGTGTGTTGATTGACAGGATCCGCTGGGCGCTCCGAACGCAGACAACGCCTTCACGCTCTACTATGTGAAGTTCAGGGCAGCGGCTCCTAAAGTTCGGGTGAGTCTCCAGTGCAACCGTTCCATCTCTTCTCCGGTGTAATTCGGCCCGTTTAACCCTGCATAAGCAATAATAGTCTTCTTTGGAAATGGAATAGTTTATTAAACCTTTTAATCCCCCCCAAAAAAACTGTTTTTGTTGAGTATAATTTTTGATGCATCAGGCTTTTATGACTCATATAGTGAGAATATGCAGGAAAAAACAGCCTCAAACTGAGCAAGCACATGCAGTCTGATGCAGATGCTGATATTTATATGAAAATATGATGCTTGTAATGTAAATCAATGAGATCTTTATAACAGTAAAGCATAAAATACATATCAATATCTGTCAATAATATCTGTTAGTAAGATGATATTTAATGCTTAGTTTTATGATCAAAGCTCTGTATTTTTAAAACATATAATGCAATGCAATACAATGATGATCGAGAGATGAACAAAGTAGGATTTATAGGGTTTAAAAGCAATAATTCACTAAAACAAATCTCAATTGTGCCATTTATTCACACTCATGTTGTTCCTAACCCTGACTAATTTAGTTCTTCACTTACAGTCAGACCACAATTTACTCAGACAGCTTCATCATTTCTCACATTATCAGTTTATTCACTATAGTTTAGAAAATCGTAATGAAATATGAGCAGAACTCAGTGGATATTTGACTGGTTTTGTCCGTCCTTCTGTTAGACTCTCACACATGAATTATGTTGAATATCTGTCAGCTGTTAAATTTAACTACACAATTAGATAATACCAGTTTAGCTCAACCAGTGACCAAGCAATGCTTCATGTTGTTCAGTGTGTGTGTAAAAAGAGCATTAGCAATTACAGAAAACACACTGAAGAAAACATGATCAGCTCAAAGTGGAGGAATCATATTTGCTCCCAAATATGTCACTGGTAGTCACTGCATGAAGAATATTTGGGTATAATAGCTCACAGTTTACTTTATTTTGCTCTCCTCACTTACATAAATGAACTATAGTGTCCTGCACACACTAGTGAAAAATATCAAAAAGGATATCTGGTGTCTGAATAATTTTTGGTTTGACTGTATATATTATTTTTTGTTTGTTTGTTTCAGAGGCTTATTGAGCAAGTCGAACAGCGGTCTGAAATAATCCCAGAGTAAGTGATGGAGAATGACAACCTTCTTTCATTTACACCTGAAGCACTGAGTAATGTGGGAAAGTTTGGATCATCTTTCTTCCACAAATGCCCTGTAATGAGAGATAACTCTTCTTTCAGGTATCAGCAGCTCTTGGATGAGATTCACCAGTGTTACTTGGACCAGAGAGAACTTCTGCTCAGTCCCAGTATAAACTCCACCATCACGGACCTCACCGGCCAGAACAACAAGGATCACTGCGCTCTGGTGAGCCAATCACCTTCTGCCTCTCTTTAGGGGAATCAAATCACCTTCTGCCTCTCTTTAGGGGAATCAAATCGACTTCTGCCTCTCTTTAGGGGAATCAAATCGACTTCTGCCTCTCTTTAGGGGAATCAAATCGACTTCTGCCTCTCTTTAGGGGAATCAAATCACCTTCTGCCTCTCTTTAGGGGAATCAAATCGACTTCTGCCTCTCTTTAGGGGAATCAAATCACCTTCTGCCTCTCTTTAGGGGAATCAAATCGACTTCTGCCTCTCTTTAGGGGAATCAAATCGACTTCTGCCTCTCTTTAGGGGAATCAAATCACCTTCTGCCTCTCTTTAGGGGAATCAAATCACCTTCTGGCTCTCTTTAGGGGAATCAAATCACCTTCTGGCTCTCTTTAGGGGAATCAAATCGACTTCTGGCTCTCTTTAGGGGAATCAAATCGACTTCTGGCTCTCTTTAGGGGAATCATACTAAAATCATCGTTAGTTATTGTTTCTCTTAGTGTTCTTCTTCTTCTTCCGCTCTTTAGTTTATGGCCGCCCATAGAACCGCTTGCAGGAAAATGAGGAAATTTGGCACAAAGATATAGAACAGTCTGAATATTAACCACAGCAAATTTGGAGTCTCTAACTCATTCCCTCTAGCGCCACCAAGTGTCCGGAGTTGCACTTATGTTTGTGATAATAATCAGGATGATTCGATTGCACCTATGCAATGAACGCTTACGTTTTTAACTCGTTCTTGACGGTTAGTCTGATTTGGACAAAAATTGGTTCAGATCGTGTTTGCAAAAAGTTAGGTTTTTTGATAGACCCAACTGTTTTTGAATAACAGGCGAGCGGATTTGAGGATGCAAAGCTAAATCTCGAAGACAAAGAGCACGTCAAAATTAGCTATTTATTGACGAAGCTGCTTAGACACTCTAGTTTCTAATGTTTTATTGGTTAATGTTTTTATCTTGTGTTTTGACTGGGATCTTAGTCCTTAGTTTCGTTCCTTCATGTAAAAATGTGTATGGAATGACACATTGCATGACCTTGAAATGGATGCAAGGCTGAATCTCCGCAACGCTCTAGTGTATTGAAACAAATATTGGAACATGTCGTCACAAGCATGGCCTGAGGCTGCTTGCAGAGTTTCGGCACAGCGCTACCTACTGGTCAGGAGATATTAAAAAAATTGGTATTTATATTACAGTGCAGCATATGGAGTCAAATGATAGCCGATTTTTTTATGTCGTCCAATTTAGGGCGTCACCCATGTAGAATTCTGTCTTAAATATTTGTGGAACTCATTAGCATATTGTTATGAAACTCGTATGTGTCTTTGGCACCATGCCCTGAAGGGCCTCAAAAAGTTTAGAGACAGCGCCACCTTGTGATCAAATAATAATGAAATTTCAAAACATGCTAATGTTTTTGATTAATTTAGCTTATTTTAATTAAGCTTTAAGTTATACCGAGGACAATCATACCAATTATGTCATATTTGGTCAAAATTGCTGTCCAATATTTTGAATGTCTTTGATAACGTACTTTTTTTAAAAACCAATTTTCACCAAAATCGATGGCATGATGCAAAGCTGATTCTGAAACTCATGTTAACACCAAACTTTGTGTGTGTCATTGTTTCTTCACACTGACCACATGACATCAATTTGGTTTCAGCACCACCTATTGGTCATAGTCATAAGCATTTATTTATTACAATTGATTTGATAATTTTCACCCGTTTTGGCTAAAGTAATGTATAAATGCGCCCAGTTATGCTTGCATATCTTATCATGCCTGTCTTGAGCTTGGCTCTGTTAATTGCTGCATTTTGTATTTTGTTTTCCCTGAGCTTTACATTTGTCTGAAGTTGTGGAAGTTCAGAATGACCATTTTTGCAGCTTTGCTTTTGTGTTCGCTCTTGACTGAAGTTACGTGGGACATTGGGACGATGTAATTCCTAATGATATGAGCTCATTACTGCAGATGTTCAGCTGGTGATTGGAGTTGTTGTTGTTTCAGGTGCGCAGTGGCTGTGCGTTCATGGTCCACGTTTGTCAAGATGAACACCAGCTTTACAATGAGTTCTTCTCCAAACCCTCGTCCAAACTGGAGTGAGTACCAGAAACTCCTCAGGGTCAAGGAATCATCCAAACATGAGAACTGTTATATTGTTCTGACCCGGGATTATTGTCTTTACTGCATGAAAGAAAGTCTTTTCTTCTTTTTTTTTTTTAGAAATTAACGCTATTATTAAACAAGTATGCATTAAATTTATCAAAAGTGACAGTAAAGATATTTATATTTAGGGTTTGAAATTAACTTTTTCACTCACCGGCCAATTTAGCTACTAAATGTTTAAAAGTTACCTGCCATTCAGAACTTCTACTAGCCCAAAAAAAATCTAAAAAAATAAATGAACCAGATTAACTAAGCCAGATATGAGCAGATTCTGAGCAATACGCTGTACTAAATATATCATGACTCACAAGTATTTGAGTAATTACACAAACTTCCCCAGCAAAGTGAGTGAACATAATAAGTAACACGCCAGATTGGCTGGTGATTTGACAGCGTTAGTGTGTTCATTTGTCGGGTGTTCTGCACGCACTCAGCGAGCTCCTGGAGAAGCTGTGCCTGTCCCTGTACGACGTGCTGAGGCCTCTGATCATCCACGTGGTGCACCTGGAGACGCTGGCGGAGCTGTGTGGGATCCTGAAGAACGAGATGCTGGAGGACCACGTGCAGAACAACGGTACAGAAGCTTCTCCGGCCGCCATGGCCGTTTAGCTAATGATCCTGATACTCAACACACGGTACCAGGGTCTGAAATCATCTTAGCCTCTGAAAGTGCCCTTATTATGCTTTTTTGGGATATGGCCTTCATATACTGTGTAATAAAGCTGTTTGTTAATGTAAAAGCGCTGAAAGATAAAAGAGAACTCACTTCCTGCTGACTCTGCTGTAGGTTTGTAACTAATTAGCATAATGCCAGTCTCTGGTGTTGATTGGCTGAGCAGCGTCTCTTAGCCCCTCCCTCAAACACTAGTGTATCTGAGACTGGGAGAGTTCGGCTCGTGTTGTTCGTGTCGAGGAGACGCTGTTTTCTGAGATTGAGACGGTAAACCCACGCCATCGTTACTGTTCGTATCACTGTGATCAAGAGCTGAGATTCAGATATGATAATGAGCGTTTGCTCTCTGACCAATCACAGCAGAGCAGCTCTCAGAGAGGCGGGGCTTAGAGAGGCTGAATCTTCGATCGAAGCGTTTCAGACATGGAATCCTATTGTAGGAAACACCAAAACAAGATTAGGAACCTTTAAAATCACATAATGGGGCCACTTTAACTGTGGAAAACACCGACCCACTCTTCTGAACGGTAGTGAGCATGTCAAATGAATTGGTTTGTTTGTAAGTGAGCTGTGATTGGTTGTGTCAGCGGTCCAGCTGTCGGCGTTCGACGCGCTCGTGAAGCAGATGCTGGAGGACGTGCAGGAGCGCCTGGTCTACAGGACACACATCTACATCCAGACCGACATCCTCGGGTACAACCCTGCTCCGGGAGACCTGGCCTATCCCGACAAACTGCAGATGATGGAGGTGAGCCGGAGATCCCGGAGGAGCGGCGTGTGTTCATCGCTCAGACGTTTGATCGGGGAATTCTCATCCGCTGTTTCTGTTGTAGAAAATCGCTCAGAGTCTGAAAGAGGAGCAGATGAAGATGAGCTCGAGCTCGTTCTCTGACGTTCAGCTGG
>NW_026606979.1:15000-55000 GCF_029890125.1 Rhinichthys klamathensis goyatoka | reverse complement strand
AAATCTGAAGCAGCTCAACTGTTTTCCACACTGATAATAATCATAAATGTGTCTTGAGCATCAGATCCTCATATTAGAGTGATTTCTGAAGGATCATGTGACACTGAAGACTGGAGTAATGATGCTGAAATTCAGCTTTGATCACAGGAATAAATTACACTTTACTGTATATTCACATAGAGAACAGCTGATTTACACTGGAGTAATATTACACTGTTTTACTGTATTTATGATCCAATAAATGCAGCCTTGCCAACACAATAATAAATTACATTTTAAAAATAAATTCAAACAGAAAACAGTTGTTTTACATTTGAGCATGAGAGACTTCTTCTAAAAACATAACAATCTTAACGATCGAAAACGTTTGACCGGCAATGTATAAATAATCAAAAAAATAGTTTTTTGTCTTTTAAAACCCAATTAGAGCGTGTTATCTTTTAAAAGCCCAGGATGGCCTCTTACACATACTGAATAGTGAGATGGTTGTGTTCTGTGATGTGTGTGTGTGTGTGTGTGTGTAATATCAGTGAAGAAGCACCAGATGGCAGAGTAACACCAGTGTCTCTTCTTCCTCAGACGCCGCTTTCAAGATCTTCAACCCCAATGCCTTGCACCACTTCTTCCGGCTCAACAGCCATAACGCCATCCTGGAGTTCCTGCTGGAGGTGACGTCTGTGTTCGTTTAATATTCAGCAATATTAAGGATCTCCTGCATTGACAGCATTATATGAGAGCTGGACAATGACATCACGGTTTTCTCCAGAGCCGCTATATATATATAAATTAACTTAATTAATAACTCTCATACAACAGAATGAAGCATCACTGATCTTCCTTAAGCTGGACTGACGCTATTCTCTTCTGGAAACAAACTTTATTTTCCTGTTATCTCTGTAAAGCACTGTATGAATGAAGAGACTTGACTTGTGTTCACACCGGATTCCTCATCCGTAACGAGTGATTTGTGTCCTGTTTGAGTCGCTCCTCACGAGCTCGTGTTCTCACAGGGTTCTCCGGAGATAAAGGAGCATTACATCGACTCGAAGAAAGAGGTGGACCGGCACCTGAAGTCCAGCTGTGAGCAGTTCATCCAGCAGCAGACGCACACGCTCGTGGGAAGCCTGGAGGACTTCCTCCGCAAGGTCAGAGCCAGAGGGCATTGGTGTATAGTGAGAGCGAATCTGCTTTTGTTCCATGCTCAAGTTCAAGTTTTTGCTTAAAACAAGCTAAATGATCTGCCAATGGGGTCAAATTATCCCCCCCCCCCCTTGAGATAAAAAAATCAATATATAATTTCTCTGGCCATTTTACTTCTCTACTAAATGCTTCTTGATTTTTTATATTTGGACTCTGTGTTCAGTGTGTGATGTTGCTGTTCCAGTTCTCCTCTATATCAGTGTCAGTGTTTCTGAACTCCTGAAACGCCTCCATTGTATCTTGAGTTTCTTCCGGAACGAACACGTCACAATATTCCTCATTATAATAATTAATGCGCAGAGTAAAGGGGCGGGGCCTGGTTGAGTTAGTCAGTAGTGTGTTAAACTCGGTTATGGAAAGGAGCGGGACATTTCCCAAACACACTCGAAGCGCTCGACCAATCACAACACACTGCTCCAGCCGACCAATCAGAGCACAGTGTGCTTTCAGGAGGAGGGGCTTCATAGAGACAGGAAGTAAACAGAGCGTTACTGGCAGACTGGGAAGAGAGGAGCCGCAACAATGGAGAATATGAGGAGAATAATCAACATTCAAGCAGGAAAACCTGTTCTAGTAGAGCCTGAAACTACATCACGACTCTGATAAAAGTTATAATATGTCCTCTTTAAAAAAGTTATTTGTCAGTAGAAATCTATGGAAGCTTGTTTCCGCCACAGAATAAAAAAATTAAAAAGGTAATTGGGCCTTTTTATCCTACAATTGCGTGATATAAAGTCAGAATTTCAAGAAATAAACTTAATTTGCCGTTTTTATCTCCCAATTCTGACTTTATAATACGCAATTGCGAGATAAAAAGTCCCAATTATCTTTTAAAATGTTTTATTCTGTGGCGGAAACAAGCTTCCATATAAATCAGACTCAATCAGTGGTTAGTGGGCACTTCTTCTCATTTAGTGTTTTAGTTTATCAATCAATCAATCAATCAATCTTTTATTTATAAAAGCACCTTAAAAACAACACTGTTGACCAAAGTGCTGAACACAATCTATAAATAAGTAACTTACAACAAAGGCACAACAAAGGAATAATAAACAATACCAGTAAACAATAGTACAAAAACTGAAAAAGTCAACCCTCAAACTGTATTAAAAGCCAAAGAAAATAAATAAGTTTTAAGACGAGATTTAAAAACAGGAAGAGACTCAGCCGATCTGATGTCCGAAGGCAGCTCGTTCCATAGTCTCGGAGCTGCCACAGCAAACGCACGGTCACCCCTAAGTTTACGTTTCGTCTTAGGAACGACCAGCAGTGCCTGATTAGTTGACCGGAGCGAACGAGTAGGGGTGTAGGGCACAAGCAGATCAGACAGGTACTGAGGGGCCAGCCCATGCAGACATTTAAAAACAAATAAAATAATTTTAAAATCAATACGAAACTGCACAGGGAGCCAGTGGAGGGATTGGAGAACGGTTGAAATATGGCCAAACTTTCGAGTTCCAGTTAACAGTCGAGCAGCTGCATTTTGAACTAGCTGTAGTCGTGTCATAAGTGATTTGCCAAGACCACTATAAAGTGCATTACAATAATCTAGTCGAGAGGTGATAAAAGCATGGATTAATATTTCAAAATCATGTTTAGATAAAATCGGTTTTTACTTTAGCTAATTGCCTTAGCTGGAAGAAACTGTTCTTTACCACTGCATTAATCTGTGCATCGAGCTTTAAACTACCGTCCAACTTGACTCCTAGATTTGTAACCACAGGGCTACTGTCACGTGTTAGACAACCCAGATCAACAGGAACTGTAGCAGCTGAGTCACTAGGAGCAAATAAAACAAACTCAGTTTTACTCTCATTTAAATACAAAAAGTTCATAGCCATCCATGCTTTCACTTCTTTCAGACACTCTAAAAAATTTTTTTGACTGACTTAGCGGCACATATATTTGGCAGTCGTCAGCATAAAAATGGAACGCGACATTGTAACTTCTAAGGATTGACCCAAGAGGCAACATGTATATTGAAAAAAGTAGCGGCCCAAGGACAGACCCTTGGGGAAACTCCGCACAACAAAGGAACCGAAGAGGACATAGCATCATTAACCTGAACTGAAAAACTTCTGCCGTCCAAATAGGACGTAATCCAGGCTAAGGCCGACCCCTTAATGCCCACATAATTCTCCAGCCGAGACAACAAAATTCTGTGGTCAACCGTATCAAACGCGGCCGTAAGGTCCAATAGCAGCAGAGCAACGGTGTCACCAGAGTCTGAGGCCAAAAGTATGTCATTTAAAACCCTCAGCAGAGCTGTCTCAGTGCTGTGGGCTGACTTAAACCCAGACTGGAAAATTTCAGTAATACCATTGTCGTTCAAAAATGTGCTTAACTGCAAATAGACAACTTTCTCCATAATTTTGTCTTAAAACTGAGTTTAATTTAAAGGTCTGTGGGTAACAGCGAATCCTCTCTCCTCTCTGAACCCCTCGTGTGTGTGTGTGTGTGTGTGTGTGTGTGTGTGTGTGTGTGTGTGTGTGTGTGTGTGTGTGTGTGTGTGTGTGTGTGTGTGTGTGTGTGTGTGTGTGTGTGTGTGTGTGTGTGTGTGTGTGTGTGTGTGTGTGTGTGTGTGTGTGTGTGTGTGTGTGTGTGTGTGTCACAGGTAGGAGCTTTAAAGACGATGGCTGTTGAAGGAGGGCCGACGTATAACCTGTCGCAGCAGCCGTGGGCTCAGCCTGGTGAGACACATCAATCATAAATCATAATCAGCCGATGGGTTACAGTGAGCATCGGAAACACTTTATATCGTTGAAGAGTGAATTTGACTGACATGTAAATTGCCTGTAAATTCACATATTACTTGATATTAATGTGAACAAGCAAAGGAGCATTGCAAAAAATGCTTTTCCTACTTTTTAATAAAATAAAAAATAAAAAAATTGAGTTTTTGCTTAAAACAAGCAAAATTATCTGCCAATGGGGTCAGAAAAATAATCTTGTTTTAAGCAAAAAATTTATTTATTTATTTTTATTATCAGAAAACAAGATATAGTTTTATGTAATTTTGCTTCTCTAGTAAATGCTTGTTGATATAAGAATTGTTAGATATTTGGACTGGAAACTAGACTAATACGGACTGTTTTTTACAGTGATCGTTATTCTGTTTCCTTGTTGTGTGATTTGTGCAATTAGACTATAACGAGTCAGAACTGAATATGCCATTTCTCGAGCGGGTTGTCTTGATGAGGATGTGTTATCTGTGCTTTCAGCCAAGATTAATGACGTTGTGATGAGCACCTACCGGATCCTGAAGAACAAGCTGCCAATCACCTTGCAGAGCCTGTCCCTGTATCTGGCCAATCAGGACACAGAGTTCATTCTGTTCAAGCCGGGTCAGGGTGAGTCACGCTTCAGATCAACTCCTCATATTATTGTTTATAAGTCTGTTTTCTTAAAGATGATCTGCCTAATCATACAATACTAGTTATGTAATCAAGTCTTGGTTTTAATTGACCTTTCCTTCGGTCACACACTGCAAAAAATGCTTTTCTTACTCATTGTTGTTTCCAGTCCAAATATCTAGAAATTCTTAAATCAAGAAGCATTTACTAGATGAGTAAAATATCTTATATCAAAAAAAATCAAGTTTTTGCTTAAAACAAGCTAAATTATCTGCCAATGGGGTACGAAAAAGAATCTTAATTCGAATGGAAAACAAGATTATTTTTCTGACCCCATTGGAAGATCATTTTACTTGTTTTATGCAAAAACTCACTTAATTTAGAAAAAAAAATTTTTTTTTGTTTACATATAATTTCTTATGTCATTTTACTCATCTAGTTAATGCTTCTTGATTTAAAAACGTTTAGATATTTGAACTGGAAACAAGACAAAAACACCAAGTAAGAAAAGCGTTTTTCTTTTAGTATCTTCAGTCTCTATGGCATCATTAGCATACTGAGGTGGGATTGGTCAGTGGGGTCTGAAGGCGGGGCCAAGCGCAGGTCAGTGGGGTTTGGAGGCGGGGCCAAGCGCAGGTCAGTGGGGTTTGAAGGCGGGGCCAAGCGCAGGTCAGTGGGGTTTGGAGGCGGGGCCAAGCGCAGGTCAGTGGGGTTTGAAGGCGAGGCCAAGCGCAGGTCAGTGAGGTTTGGAGGCGGGGCCAAGCGCAGGTCAGTGGGGTCTGAAGGCGGGGCCAAGCGCAGGTCAGTGGGGTTTGGAGGCGGGGCCAAGCGTAGGTCAGTGGGGTCTGAAGGCGGGGGCCAAGCGCAGGTCAGTGGGGTTTGGAGGCGGGGCCAAGCGCAGGTCAGTGGGGTTTGAAGGCGAGGCCAAGCGCAGGTCAGTGAGGTTTGGAGGCGGGGCCAAGCGCAGGTCAGTGGGGTCTGAAGGCGGGGCCAAGCGCAGGTCAGTGGGGTTTGGAGGCGGGGCCAAGCGTAGGTCAGTGGGGTCTGAAGGCGAGGCCAAGCGCAGGTCAGTGAGGTTTGGAGGCGGGGCCAAGCGCAGGTCAGTGGGGTCTGAAGGCGGGGCCAAGCGCAGGTCAGTGGGGTTTGGAGGCGGGGCCAAGCGTAGGTCAGTGGGGTCTGAAGGCGGGGCCAAGCGCAGGTCAGTGGGGTTTGGAGGCGGGGCCAAGCGCAGGTCAGTGGGGTTTGAAGGCGGGGCCAAGCGCAGGTCAGTGGGGTTTGAAGGCGGGGCCAAGCGCAGGTCAGTGGGGTTTGAAGGCGGGCCAAGCGCAGGTCAGTGGGGTTTGGAGGCGGGGCCAAGCGCAGGTCAGTGGGGTTTGGAGGCGGGGCCAAGCGCAGGTTAGTGGGGTTTGGAGGCGGGGCCAAGCGCAGGTTAGTGGGGTTTGGAGGCGGGGCCAAGCGCAGGTCAGTGGGGTTTGGAGGCGGGGCCAAGTGCAGGTCAGTGGGGTTTGAAGGCGGAGCCAAGCGCAGGTCAGTGGGGTTTGAAGGCGGGGCCAAGCGCAGGTCAGTGGGGTTTGAAGGCGGGGCAAGCGTAGGTCAGTGGGGTTTGAAGGCGGGGCCAAGCGCAGGTCAATGGGGTTTGAAGGCGGGGCCAAGCGCAGGTCAGTGGGGTTTGGAGGCGGGGCCGAGCGCAGGTCAGTGGGGTTTGGAGGCGGGGCCAAGCGCAGGTCATGTGACGCAGGATAACGAGGAGACTGTTCCCTCTGTTCCAGAATAACGTGCAGCAGGTTTTCCAGAGACTGCATGTGTTCCTGCAGGAGGAGTTCAGTGGAGAAGACCTGCAGATCATCGCCTGCCCCTCCATGGAGCAGGTGCAAATATTAGAATATAACATCATATTTCATATTTATTCACCACAGCAGTTTCGGCTTTCCTCCAGCCCGCGGAGGCAGTGGACTCGTGTTGTGTTGCGCACTTCATTCCACCAATCGTTGTTTGTTTTCTTCCTATTTATTTAAATCCAGATAATTGATTTACGAAACATCGATTGAAATTAAGGAACAAATTATACAAAACTTATGAAGTGGTCAAAAAATATCTCCCGACATATTGAATTAATCCCATTTCCACGTCCTTTATGACAGATCCCAACAGATTAAATTTAAACAAAACAAACAAATAATATCAGAAAATTGTAACAAAAATATGAAACCGAATAAATGTACTTAAATGGCTACAACAGCTCTACACAAGACAATGATGTCACTCTATGCACATTACACCAGCCAACAGCTGTGGATCGTCAGATTTATTGTTTTTAAAATAAGTCTTTTCTGCTCACCAAAGCTGCATTTGTCTGATTAAAAATACAGTAAAAACTGTAATATTGTGAAATATTATTATAATGTAAATCAGCTGTTCTCTATGTGAATATACAGTAAAGTGTAATTTATTCCTGTGATCAAAGCTGAATTTTCAGCATCATTACTCCAGTCTTCAGTGTCACATGATCCTTCAGAAATCACTCTAATATGAGGATCTGATGCTCAAGACACATTTATGATTATTATCAGTGTTGAAAACAGTTATTTACACTTTTATTCATGACTCTTTGATGAATAGAAAGTTTAAAAGAACAGCATTTATCTGAAATAGGAGCTTTTGTAACATGTTCAAACGTTTGTGGTCAGTAAGAATTTTTTTTATTTTTTGGGGGAAATAAATAAAAATGAATCAATACTTTTATTTATCAAGGATTAATTAAATTGATCAAAAGTGACAGTGAATGTTACAAAAGATTATATTTCAAATAAATGCTGTTCTTTTGAACTTTCCATTCTCAAAAGAATCATGAAATAAAATAGTACACAACTGTTTCCAACAGTGATAATAATCATGAATGTGTCGTTCTCCGTCCTCAGATCAGCCTCCTGCTGTCGGTGAAGTAGCCGGAGTTCGGATCAGCGGATCAGCTCTGGGAACAGAACCTCAACCTTCCAGAGATTCTGGAGACAAGCCAATGTTTATCACCACAGACTGTGTTTGACCGTTTGACCCGTTCCAGCGCTTAAAGACACTGTGTGTGTGTGTGTGTGTGTGACATTCATACTAAATCAGTTTGTACAGATTTAAATTATTGGAAGATGGGAATAATGAATTATGAATTATGTGTCTGTGCTGATGGAGGAGCGAGTCGATGAACGGGACAGTTGTCCAGCAGGGGGCAGTGTGTGTGTGTGTGTGTGTGTGTTTAAGGGATGAAAGGGGAGATCTAGACTGATAAGAGCATAAAGAAGAAGATTTATTATTTCTGCATTAATATCTCTCTCTCCTCTCTCTCTCCCTCTCTCTCTCTCTTCTCTTCTCTCTCTCTCTCTCTCTCTCTCTCTCCCCCTCTCCCTTTCCCTCTCTCTCTCTCTCTCTCTCTCTCTCTCTCTCTCTCTCTCTCTCTCTCTCTCCTCTCCTGTCTCTCTCTCTCTCTCTCTTCTCTCTCTCTCTCTCTCTCTCTGTCTCTCTCTCTCTCTCTCTCTCTCTCTCTCTGTCTCTCTCTCTCTCTCTCTCTCTCTCTCTCTCTCTCTCTCTCTCTCTCTCTCTCTCTCTGTCTCTCTCTGTCTCTCTCTCTCTCTCTCTCTCTCTCTCTCTCTCTCTCTCTCTCTCTCTCTCTCTCTCTCTCTCTCTCTCTCTCTCTCTCTCTCTCTCTGTCTCTCTGTGAGCTTTTTATACACACTTTGAGTTTGATATAATATGATATGAATGCCCTGTTCTGTCAGAGTGATAATCCTGAACTAAAGCTGCAGGTTTATGACACACTTGCCCTGACGCGTGTGATTTATTCCTATAACTGATATTCTATAGAACTGAAGGTTTGTAAATGAGATCCGGTCCAGTCGTCACGTGACGGAGCATTAAACATTGATTCAAATCTGTGCAGAAGCTTTATAAAAACTAGCTCTTTTTAAATTCCATACGCTTTTTAAAATGGTGTTTTAGGGCCGACATAAATCTTCATTTTTATTATTGCATTATGGGACGTTTCCGTTACTTCAGTGTCTTCAACCCTGCAGGAGAAGTTAAACACACTCCAGCGTACAGCGTCTCGAGACCTGAAGATGATTTATGGAATTAATAACCCATATTTGACATAGAAAACATCAAATCTTACATTGAAAATGTGCTTCATGCTGAAGTGAATCCATCAGGAACGGCACTTTCTAGATATTGATTTGACATATTTTATTATTATTAGAGTTTACTCAGACTAGTGTTGCTCATATTAATATTAGAGATATGATCAATCACTGTTAAAGTTCATCCGTCCTGCAGATTCCTCATATCATACTCTAATAGTTTAGTAAAACCAGCTCTCCACATGAACCAGCTCTGGCTGAGGCGTTCCCAGGCCAGTGTGGAGATATAATCTCCTGGGTCTTCCCCGAGGACTCCTCCCAGCTGGACGTGCCTGGAACACCTCCGTTTCAAATCAGATGAAACGATTACAAAATCGATCCTCGATCTTCGGCCTAGGGTACTCTGGTACCACGTACACTTATGAGCATCCTGATGTTCGAACATAGTGTTTGTTGTAGACAATCCATGACTAGCACAGAAGTCTAACAACAAACACCCACTCGGGTTCAGATCCGGGGGGGCGTTCCTCCCAATCACGCCTCTCCAGGTATCTCCATCATTGCCCACATGCGCGTTGAAGTCTCCCAGTAGAACTATGGAGTCCCCTATACTGGAGTCCCCTATACTGGAGTCCCCTATACTGGAGTCCCCTATACTGGAGTCCCCTATACTGGAGTCCCCTATACTGGAGTCCCCTATACTGGAGTCCCCTATACTGGAGTCCCCTATACTGGAGCCCCCTACTGGAGTCCCCTACTGGAGCCTCCTACTGGAGTCCCCTACTGGAGCCCCCTACTGGAGTCCCCTACTGGAGCCCCCTACTGGAGCCCCCTACTGAAGTCCCCTACTGAAGCCCCCTACTGGAGCCCCCTACTGGAGCCCCCTACTGGAGTCCCCTACTGAAGCCCCCTACTGGAGCCCCCTACTGGAGCCCCCTACTGGAGCCCCCTACTGAAGCCCCCTACTGGAGTCCCCTACTGAAGCCCCCTACTGGAGCCCCCTACTGAAGTCCCCTACTGGAGTCCCCTACTGAAGCCCCCTACTGGAGTCCCCTACTGAAGCCCCCTACTGAAGCCCCCTACTGGAGTCCCCTACTGAAGCCCCCTACTGAAGCCCCCTACTGGAGTCCCCTACTGAAGCCCCCTACTGAAGCCCCCTACTGGAGTCCCCTACTGGAGTCCCCTACTGAAGCCCCCTACTGGAGCCCCCTACTGGAGCCCCCTACTGGAGTCCCCTACTGAAGCCCCCTACTGGAGTCCCCTACTGAAGCCCCCTACTGGAGTCCCCTACTGGAGTCCCCTACTGGAGCCCCCTACTGAAGCCCCCTACTGGAGTCCCCTACTGAAGCCCCCTACTGAAGCCCCCTACTGAAGCCCCCTACTGGAGTCCCCTACTGAAGCCCCCTACTGGAGTCCCCTACTGAAGCCCCCTACTGAAGCCCCCTACTGGAGTCCCCTACTGAAGCCCCCTACTGGAGCCCCCTACTGAAGCCCCCTACTGGAGTCTCCTACTGGAGCCCCCTACTGAAGCCCCCTACTGGAGTCCCCTACTGGAGCCCCCTACTGGAGTCTCCTACTGGAGCCCCCTACTGGAGTCCCCTACTGGAGTCCCCTACTGGAGCCCCCTACTGGAGCTCCCTACTGGAGCCCCCTACTGGAGTCCCCTACTGGAGTCCCCTACTGGAGCCCCCTACTGGAGTCCCCTACTGGAGTCCCCTACTGGAGTCTCCTACTGGAGTCCCCTACTGGAGCCCCCTACTGGAGCTCCCTACTGGAGCCCCCTACTGGAGTCCCCTACTGGAGCCCCATACAGAACTCCATTCAGGGTTTCCAAGAAGGCAGAATACTCCGAACTGCTGTTCGGTGCATATGCACAAACAACATTCAGAGTTTCCCCCCACAACCCGACGGCGTAGGGAGGCGACCCTCTCTTTCTGTGAGTATCCCCTCACCCGCCCGGCGCCTCACACCCTGGGCAACTCCAGAGAAGAAAAGGGTCCATCCCCTTTCCAGGAGTACGGTTCCAGAACCGAGACTGTGCGTGGAGGTCAGCCCCACCAGATCTAACTGGTAGCGCTCCATCTCCCGCACAAGTTCCGGCTCCTTCCCCCACAGAGAGGAGACGTTCCACGTCCCCAGAGCCAGTCTCCGCTGTCCGGGTCTGGTCCGTCGAGGCCCCTGACTTTCACCGCCACCCATGTGGCAGCGCACCCGACCCCTGTGGATCTTCCTATGGATGGTGGGTCCAAAGGATGGAGAGGGGGGTGCGACGTTGCTGTTTCGGGCTGGGCCCGGCCGGGCTCCGTGGCAAACCCGGCCACCAGGCGCTCGCCGGCGAGCCCTCCCTCTGGGCCTGGCTCCAGATGGGGGCCCCGGGCTTCCTCCGGGCAGGGTCTCTCCTCCTCTTCCTCGTTTTTTCATCATGGGTCTTTATGAACCATTCTTAGTCTGGCCCCACACCTGGAACCACTTTGCCTTGGGAGACCCCACCAGGAGCACTAGGCTCCAGACAACACAGCCTCCAGGCTCACAGGGGCACGCAAACCTCTCCACCACGGCAAGGGGACGGTTCCCGGAGAGGAATTAAAGAAAACCGTTCCATGCAATTACAAGACTAAAATAAATAATTTCAATAAATGTTTTCTTGAATAGATTTAAAGGGTTAGTTCGCCCATTTAATACATGAAGATGTATGCAATCCTTCCCAGCACTATAGTGCACACACACTGACCCACTCTGTTGTCATCTCCCTGGTCAGAGTTCTGGCCGCTGGAAGTTTTTCAAGAAAGTACTCCCGGTTAGTTTCCGGGGCCTCAAAACTGTGCGTTTTTACGTGAAAAAAATATTTGCGTTTCAAAGCTTGATTAATTTACCACACAAAAAACACGCCAGACAAAATTCATACCTCAGTTTTAATCGGCACTATTTTCTTTCCATTTCTATCAATCCGCGCTGCTGTCAACGTCAACAGTGCGCACGTTCCGATCAGCTGTTGATAGCGCGACTCGCTGACAACTGTCTGACTGCGAAACTTCTGATGATGAAAACAATTTTAGCACAATGCCAGATGGAACAGATGATGATGAAAGTAATTTTAGCACAACGCCAAAGGGATACCTTTATGAACCGGAGTATACCGATGCCGAACTTCAGCAGATGGAGATAGAACGGGGAGAGAGAGAGCGAGAGGACAGAGATGAAGTTGTCGAAGGTTATGCTGGGCCCACAGCTGTAGCAAGAGCCAAGACGAACGACAAATGGTGGTGCACTTGTTCAAATTGCAACACAAAACCTCAATTGTGTGTGTGTTCAATCAAATAGTTTTCGTTGACAGCAGCGCGGATTGATGGAAATGGAAAGAAAATAGTGCCGATTAAAACTGAGGTATAAATTTTGTCTGCCGTGTTTTTTTGTGTGGTAAATTAATCAAGCTTTGAAACGCAAATAATTTTTTCACGTAAAAACGCACAGTTTTGAGGCCCCGGAAACTAACCGGGAGTACTTTCTTGAAAAACTTCCAGCGGCCAGAACTCTGACCAGGGAGGTGTCAGCAGAGTGGGTCAGTGTGTGTGCACTATAGTGCTGGGAAGGATTGCATACAACTTCATGTCTTAAATGGGCGAACTAACCCTTTAAGTTCACGCTTAGATCATCACTACAAATAGCATGTTAAAAACAATTATATTACATGCAGTAATAATAAATTATGTAATTCTGACACGAAGTAATTAAGTTAACTTATTTGTGTAAATTCAAGTGGATTAAACATAAGAAATTAAGTTGCAACAAAATGTTCAAGAATTGTGTTCGTATAACTGAGATGATGTACATTTTAATTTTAATTTGACTTATTTTAGTCATTTATTTATTTATATATTGCAATCTCTAGAACAGTGGAGCCCCATACAGAACTCCATTCAGGGTTTCCAAGAAGGCCGAATACATTAAAATGGTCATTATATATAATAATGATACATAATTGGAATAAACACAGATCATCTTCATAAATCATGAAATCAAAATGGAATTTTTCTTTTTTTTAAAGATGAATGAATGAATAAATACATAAAAACATAATCAGAGTAACTTGCTTCACCTGTGAAACAGCTTTCCTTTCGGTGATGTCATCAGTCCCTCCTCCAATCATCTGTTCCGGTGTGTATCGCCCACACGTCCCAAACACACACAGTTTTCTTTCTTCTGTGAGAAATAAGAACGTCCAACCTTCTGGTTTTGTGCGTACAGTGCAGTTATTTATACTGTCAAGCATCATAATAACTCATATGATGATTTCTGTGCGAGGAACATCAAATTTAAGTCATTATTAATTTTTTTTTAACCTTTTCCTTCATCATTGCCTCTTTAACTTGAACAAAAGTGTAAAGATTAAATATTATAAATGAATTTTTGCAAGCAAGATAATGTTTTTGACTGTTTTTGATGCCATCATTTTTCTGTTTGCTGCAAGAGTTCTGATATAATGTTTTCGGTCACATGACATTTACGACTCAGGTGATTGGCTCAAAATAATGAATCCATGAGCAAAGATGGCAGTATATTGAAATGATAAATAATGCACAATACAGATTTTACTGGCAGGTAAGAAGCATTTGTGACTGGTAGTTGTTCTCAGTTCACCCAGGTGTGCCGAAAGACCCTTGGGGCGAGAACTAAAGACTAGAGAAACAGAAGCTCAGTGTGTGTTTTCGGGATGATGACTGATGATGTCGTCAGCCTTTCCCGCTCTGTCTGAGTTGTGCTGGTTGCCATGGCGATGACCCTGTCATCAAACCCCTCCGCCACGGTTCACTAGTGAGTCAAGAGCTCCAGACAAAACACATCAAACGGAGCAGAAGACAACACACACCAGAGAGGTGTTCACGTCTGCAGGAGGAGGGAAACAAAACTGCACAGGGATTTAGATGTGTGTTTTATTAACCAAGTTCGGGAGGAACACGTTCAAAGTATCAATCAGTAATCAACATGTCTACCCAATCAGCTAAATGAGTGAGGCCTATATACATGCACATTCGACTCGCCTAGGTTTACTCGAGAGTTTTCAGCATCCCTCCATCACCCCGCCTCCTCACACTCGCCTGGTTACTGTCCTAACCAGGAATACTGGAGGACACTCTGGGCTCGGGCCAAAACACCGACATCTGAGCCTCTCCTCGGACAGCACGCCAAATATGCATACTACTCCATCTGATTAACTGTCAAGTCGAGTCTCCTTCATCTATACAGCGCTGTAACAGTATAGAGTTTCACAGCAGCTTTACAGTGATAACAGGAGATTACAGTAACAGAGAGTGTTTAGGCTTTACAGCAGCTCTAGAATAGAGTTATTGTCCAGATAAAGTTAGTTTTGATTGATTGATTGATTCACTTCCATTGCGAAGATCATTAGTTATTAATGAGCTAAACCATTTAGTGCATAAGTAATTAGCAATATTTTAAAATGTATACGATGTTTAATACCAATGCAGTGTTGACAGAACCGGGCTAATATGGTCATACTTCCATATTACGTGAGGAAGTTTTTTGTCCAATTATTATAATCTCTGGGTTTTTTTTTTTTCAGAATTTAGTAGGAAATGACTAGTCGTATCCTAGTGTCAAAGATGAATTAAGGATAATGAGAAGAGGATCTATGACCTCTGGAAGCATCTTTTTGAATAGTTTAGTCGGTATAGGGTCTAACATACAAGTTGTTGATTTAGATCATTTAACGAGTTTAGACAATTCTTCCTCTCCTATGGCAACGAATGAATCTAATCTTTCCTCAGGGAGACTACAATGCACTCCCTGATGCGATACTGTGGTAGACGGTTGCATAGTTATAATTTTGTCCCTGATATTATCAATCTTATAAGTGAAGAAGGTCATAAAGTCATCATTGCTGTGTTGTTTGGACACTTCTGGGCTTGAAGCTTTATTTTTCGTTATTTTAGTCACTGTTTCAAATAAATACCTTGGATTGTGTTTATTTTCTTCTAATAGGGTTGAAAAATAAGCAGATCTAGGAGCTTTTAAGGCCTCTCTGTAAGCGGTCGAGCTCTCCTTCCATGAAATGCGAAATTTAGTGTTCTTCTAGTTGCGCTCCATGTTTCTGGCTGCTCTCTTAAGGGCTTGTGTGTGTGTGTGTGTGTGTGTGAGTGAGTGAGTGAGTGTGCTCGTTGTACCACGGCGTTGGACTATTTTCTTTAATCTTCTTTAAGCGCAACGGAGCAACTGCGTCTAAAGTGCTGGAAAAGAGAGAGATAAAAGTTTCTGTCGCAATATCGAGTTCTTCTAAGCTATCTGGGATGCTGAGATGATGAAACTGATTAGGAAGATTATTAATAAAGCAATCTTTAGTGGCAGAAGTTATAGGTCTAACGTATTTATAAAACAGAGTCGGCTTTGCAGCCTTGGCTAAATGTAATATACATGAGACTAGATAATGATCTGAGATGTCATCGCTCTGCTGCAGAATTTCAACGGCATCAATATCTATTCCATGTGATAATATTAGATCTAGAGTATGATTACGACAATGAGTAGGTCCCGACACGTGCTGTCTATCTCCAATTGAGTTTACAATGTCTTTAAATGCCAATCCCAAAGCATCTTTTTCATTATCTACATGTATATTAAAATCACCAACAATTAGTACTTTATCTGCAGCCAATACTAATTCTGATAGAAAGTCAGCAAATTCTTTGATAAAGTCTGTATGGTGCCCTGGTGGCCTGTATACAGTATAATTTACACTATATATTGTTACATTAAGCACCAACACTTCAAAAGAATTATATTTAAAACTAGACGTCTTATTAATTCTGAAAATATTACTATAAATTACAGCAACACCTCCCCCTTTGCCTTTCAGACGAGGCTCATGTTTATAACCGTAATCTTGTGGGGTTGACTCATTTAAAGTAATATAATCGTTTGGTTTTAGCCAGGTTTCTGTCAGACACAGCACATCTAGATTATAATCTGAAATCATATCATTAACAATAAGTGCTTTTGAAGTAAGGGATCGAATATTCAACCCGAGCTTTATCATTTGCTCATTTGTATCATGTTTGTTTTTTATTTGTTGAACATCAATTAAATTTTTACCCTTGGGTTTGGATGTTTTTTGTATTTCCTAATTCGGGGAACAGACACTGAATCTGAAAGAGGCTCTATGTGATTGGATTTATCTGACCTTGGTGACGTGAGGCCGCTAGCAGACGGTCGGTTTAGCCAGTCTGTCTGCTTCCTGACCTGAGCCCCAGATTGTCACGTTTGAGCTCTAAGACTATGAGCCAAATTACTAGAGAGAAGAGCAGCACCAGCCCAGGAGGGATGAATACCATCTCTTTTCAACAGGTCAGGTCTGCCCCCAAATTTTTTCCAATTGTCTATGAATTCTACATTATTTGTAAGTGAGAACTCGTGAAACAGTAATTTTCTGAACGGATGGATGGATGGTGTATTTGCGTTCATTACATTCACAGCTGTTTAATCACTCAGTGTTTAGCAAAGCTCTATTGAACATCTGGACACACACTGATGCGTCAGGAGGAATGAGCAGCACTGACTGTGTGTGTGTGTGTGTGTGTGTGTGTGTGTGTGTGTGTGTGTGTGTGTGTGTGTGTGTGAGTGAATCCTGTGAAAGCGCTGCATATACGGCATCATGGAGGCAAGATCACACTGGAAACCTGGTGTCTCAACCCGCAGGCGTGTGAATGACACACTGAGTCTGAGATCGGGCCAAAACACATGATTTATTGAGCCGCTTATTCAAACACTAGCGTATATAAACACACACAGACTCGTGTATATAAACACACACCTTCACCTACGAGACTCAAGAGCTGCAGGAAACAAACATTATTCTTCAGCATGAGACCTGATTAGAACCGGATTTCTCTCAGGTTTTAGAGTCTTTGACATGTTGGTCTCCGTCACTGTGCTGTTATTGCTGTGTGTTTATAGTTCTGCCGGGTTCATTAGTGCTCAGACTGCAGATCCGGGAGTAAAGAACATCTCGTGGAACTCCCCGGACGGCACTGGGAACAGAACCCGGAGAAACTCCCCGGACGGCGCCGGGAACAGAACCCAGTGGAACTCCCCTGACGGCACTGGGAACAGAACCCGGTGGAACTCCCCGGACGGCACTGGGAACAGAACCCGGAGGAACTCCCCGGACGGCACTGGGAACAGAACCCGGAGGAACTCCCCAGATGGAACCGGGAACAGAACCCGGTGGAACTCCCCGGACAGCACCAGGAACAGAACCCGGAGGAACTCCCCGGACGGCACTGGGAACAGAACCCGGAGGAACTCCCCAGATGGAACCGGGAACAGAACCCGGTGGAACTCCCCTGACGGCACCGGGAACAGAACCCGGAGGAACTCCCCGGACGGCACTGGGAACAGAACCCGGAGGAACTCCCCAGACAGCACCGGGAACATAACCCGGAGGAACTCCCCGGACGGCACTGGGAACAGAACCCGGAGGAACTCCCCAGACGGCACTGGGAACAGAACCCGGAGGAACTCCCCGGACGGCACTGGGAACAGAACCCGGAGGAACTCCCCGGACGGCACTGGGAACAGAACCCGGAGGAACTCCCCAGACAGCACTGGGAACAGAACCCGGAGGAACTCCCCGGACGGCACTGGGAACAGAACCCGGAGGAACTCCCCAGATGGAACCGGGAACAGAACCCGGTGGAACTCCCCGGACAGCACCAGGAACAGAACCCGGATGTGCTCAGGACCGGTGCGGATCAGAGACGCCTTCAGGTACATCAACAGTGTGGTCTCGGTTCTGGTGCTGCTGCTCGGGATGCTGGGAAACGTGACTCTTCTGAGGATCATCACAGAACACAAAAGCATGAGAACTGGACCCAATATTCTCATCGGCAGTCTGGCTCTGGGAGATCTCCTGCACATCGTCATCGCGATTCCCATCAATGTTTATAAGGTAACCAGTGTTGGGGTAACTCATTACAAGTAACTTGAGTTACGTAATCAGATTACTCTTTCAAGTAACTAGTAAAGTAACGTATTACTTTTAAAATTGCCATTTATTGACTGACAGCTCTCCTGTCCCAATGTTGAGACAAATCGAAGTGCAGAGGCGTTGTGTGTGTGTGTGTGTGTGTGCGTGTGTGTGTGTGTGTGTAAACATGATGGTTATTGTAGTTCTCGACTAAATGTGAGCATTTACTCATCTAACTTTCACAAAAAAAGGATTCAATATTCCTCAAAATGAATAAAAGCAGCGACATGCAGATTCAGAATACTATGCAAACCTCCAATAACTAAATATGTTAAATAAAGAATACATTTTTATGCATTTAATGCCACTTTATTGACCAATGTACTTGCTTCTGACCTTCGATGATTCAATTAAATCATAAGCAAAAATAACTATAGATTTTTTTGTTTTTATTGGTAGTGTTAAACTTTTTTCTCCTGCATCTTATTGTTCTTTTACCCAGAACAGCAGCAGCTGAAATGTTTGTTTGAGCGGCGCCCTCTACTGTACATATACTGTACTGTACTCTACTGTACCTCTACTGTAGTCTACTCTACTGTACTGTACCTCTACTGTAGTCTACTCTACTGTACTCTACCTCTACTGTACTCTACTGTACTCTACTCTACATCTACTGTACTCTACCTCTACTGTACTCTACTGTACTGTACTCTACTGTACTCTACCTCTACTGTACTCTACTGTACTGTACTCTACCTCTACTGTACTCTACCTCTACTGTACTCTACTGTACTCTACTCTACATCTACTGTACTCTGCCTCTGCTGTACTCTACTGTACTCTACTCTACCTCTACTGTACTCTACCTCTACTGTACTCTACTGTACTGTACTCTACCTCTACTGTACTCTACCTCTACTGTACTCTACTGTACTGTACTCTACCTCTACTGTACTCTACCTCTACTCTACCTCTACTCTACTGTACTCTACTGTACTCTACTCTACATATACTGTACCTTTCTGCAGCTCCTGGCGGAGGATTGGCCGTTCGGTGTCCTGATCTGCAAACTCCTGCCGTTTATCCAGAAAGCCTCGGTGGGAATCACAGTCCTGAGTCTCTGCGCTCTGAGTATCGACCGGTGAGTCTTTTACATCAGCGCTTCTTTAAGATTTCATATTTCATATTGAATTTTACGTCCTTAGAGCTAGTTTCCGTGTCCAGAAATCGGGTTGTCGAGGCCCCCGCCTTCGACTGCCGCCCGATCCACTAAGCACCGGCCCCTTATGGTCCCTCCTGCTGGTGGTGAGCCCACGGGAAGGCAGCCCCCCGTCGCTCCTTCGGGCTGAGCCCGGCCACCAGGCGCTCGCATACTAGCCCCAACCCCGGACCTGGCTCCAGGGTGGGGCCCCGGCTACGCCATGCCGGGCGACGTCACGGTCCTCGAATTTAAATACGTCATAAAGGGTTTTTGAATCGCTCTAAGTCTGACCCGTCACCTAGGACCTGTTTGCCTTGGGAGACCCTACCAGGGGCATATAGCCCCAGACAACATAGCTCCTAGGGTCTTTCGGGTACTCAAACCCCTCCACCACGGTAAGGTGGCAGTTTCTCAGTCAGAAAAGGGTGGCTTGCCCACTTCAGGTTGGTGGAGAGTTCCTGCCTCAAGTGGAGGAGTTCAAGTATCTTGGGGTTTTGTTCACGAGTGAGGGAAGGATGGAACGGGAGATTGACAGACGGATCGGTGCAGCTTCTGCAGTAATGCGGTCGATGCACGGGTGAGTCGTGGTGAAGAAAGCGGCGAAGCTCTCGATTTACCGGTCAGTCTACGTTCCTACTCTCACCTGTAGCCATGAGCTGTGGGTCATGACCGAAAGGACAAGATCCCGGATACAGGCGGCTGAAATGAGCTTTCTCCGCAGGGTGGCTGGGCGATCCCTTAGAGATAGGGTGAGAAGCTCGGTCACTCGGGAGGAGCTCAGAGTAGAGCCGCTGCTCCTCCACATCGAGAGGGCCAGCTGAGGTGGCTCGGGCATCTGTTCCGGACGCCTTCCCGGGAAGGTGTTCCAGGCGGGTCCCACTGGGAGGAGACCCCGGGGAACACCTAGGACACGCTGGAGGGACTATGTCTCCCGGCTGGCCTGGGAAGAGCTGGAGGAAGTGTGTAGGGAGAGGGAAGTCTGGGCGTCTCTGCTTAGACTGCTGCGCCCGCGACCTGGCCCCGGATAAGCGGAAGAAGATGGATGGATGGATGGATGGATGGATGGCATATTGAATTTTAGCATTGATTAATGTTTTATCTGATGGTTTTCTTCACCTGTACTAATACAATTGGAACAACATGTTTTCTATTTAAATGTGCTTTAAAAATAATGAAATTGAATTACCTGGTAGATTACTTACAAACTTTAGTCTGTTAATTATTACATATTTCATTACTGTTTGGGTCGGTAAGATTTGTTAATGTTTCTGAAATAGTCTTTTCTGCTCACGAAGGCTTCACTTATTTGATCAAAAAAGTAAAAATTGTGAAATATTACTCCAGTGTAAATCAGCTGTTCTCTATGTGAATATACAGTAAAGTGTAATTTATTCCTGTGATCAAAGCTGAATTTTCAGCATCATTACTCCAGTCTTCAGTGTCACATGATCCTTCAGAAATCACTCTAATATGAGGATCTGATGCTCAAGACACATTTATGATTATTATCAGTGTTGAAAACAGGTGTGCTGCTTCAGAATTTTTTGGAAACCGTGATACATTTTATTGTTCAGGATTCTCTGATGAATAGAGTTCAAAAGAAATAGTATCTTTTGTAACATTATAAATGTCTTTACTGTCACTTTTGATCAGTTTAATGCATCTTTGATGAATAAAAGTATTCATTTCAGATAAAAATACTAACCCCACACTTTTGAACGGTAGAGTACATCACAAAAATTGTAGTTAGTAATGCAATCTATCAATTACACAATTTTTTTAAATGACTTTTGACCTAACTTGTTTATGATATAGATTTGAATAGGATTATTTTGTATCATATTCATATCAGCAAATATATATATTTTTTAAACCAATGCATAAAAAAAGAAAATTATAAAGAATTTGATCAAGAACATGAAGGAGCTGCTGGGGGTTTATTATCGGATCACAGACACTTATTTTGTGTAATCTGACCACTAAACTAGAAGCTTGTGTCGTTCTGAAGGTACCGGATCGTCTCATCCAGGACTCGGACCAAAGCGCCGGGTTTTCCCAAGTGGATCGCAGTCCAGGTGTGTTTATTATGGATGATCTCGACTCTCCTGGCCGTTCCGGAGGCCGTGGCGTTCGACCTGATGGAGATGGATTACAGAGGCAAGCGTCTGCGGATCTGCCTCCTTCATCCTCTACAGTCCTCATCCCTCATGCAGGTACACTGGGACACACCCTCCTTCACCCTCTACAGTCCTCATCCCTCATGCAGGTACACTGAGACACACCCTCCTTCATCCTCTACAGTCCTCATCCCTCATGCAGGTACACTGAGACACACCCTCCTTCATCCTCTACAGTCCTCATCCCTCATGCAGGTACACTGAGACACACCCTCCTTCATCCTCTACAGTCCTCATCCCTCATGCAGGTACACTGAGACACACCCTCCTTCACCCTCTACAGTCCTCATCCCTCATGCAGGTACACTGAGACACACCCTCCTTCATCCTCTACAGTCCTCATCCCTCATGCAGGTACACTGAGACACACCCTCCTTCACCCTCTACAGTCCTTATCCCTCATGCAGGTACACTGAGACACACCCTCCTTCATCCTCTACAGTCCTCATCCCTCATGCAGGTACACTGAGACACACCCTCCTTCATCCTCTACAGTCCTCATCCCTCATGCAGGTACACTGAGACACACCCTCCTTCACCCTCTACAGTCCTCATCCCTCATGCAGGTACACTGCAGAAACACACTGGGCAAACGGGGAAACCACTTCAGAAACCCAAATGGAAGAGGTTTCACACTCTTTTCTCTAGAAAGATTCGTGCCGGTTTGGAACTACACGAGATTAAGCAAATAATTTCAAAATTTCATTTTTGGGTCAGTTTTTCTACACAGGATAATCAAGTGTGCATATTGTGCATTTACACCCTCTGGTGCTCTTCACGTGTCGGTCAAAAATTACTATTTTTATTAAATGAATTTACTATATTTTAGTTTGATTATGTTTTTATTTAATATTTTGTATTTTAATGCGATTTTTATAGTAAATTATATTTAATCTGTATTTATAAAATAAATTTCCAACTTAAACTGTCGTAAATCTTGAATTCTTTAGAACACACACTTGGCAGAGTATTGCTGAAGTGAAAAAAGTTGTTAAAAGTTAACTTAAAAAAGTTACAGAATTTTACGTTTATAAAATTAAACGTAAAATGCACAAAAATACTGTTTTAAATTTTTATATGAAATATATATTTTCAAAATCACGTTTTACTCTAAAACTGCAAGAAAATCAAAGCCGTAACTCTCCCCCAGTGTGTGTTCTGCATGTGAGCTGATCTCTCAGTAAACGAGCGTTCAGTGAGAGTGTGTTCGGCTGCAGTTCCACACGCTTCCACTAGAGGAGACTCTCATTCATTTACAATGCGCTCGTTTCTGACCGCGAGGAGCACAAGTGGGACTGTTGTTTCAGGACCATTTAACCTGTTCGAACCTGTTCATGATTTTTTTGTGTGTTCACACAGCAAGTGCAAAAACCTTTACCAAGTTTCGTACCATTCCAATGAAGTAAAAAATTCGGAAAAAAAACTAAACGTAAAATTTTCCAGAGGGTGAGTTATATTCACTATGATGTGAGGAGGTGTTGATGTGGAGAGTCTCGTTCCCTCATAAACATCTCGGGGTTTCAGTCTGATGATGACGCGCTTCCTTCGAGACAATGTCAAGTTCATCATTAACTCTGATTTGTCTTGTTCTAGTTTTATAAAGTGTCCAAAGACTGGTGGCTGTTCGGGTTTTACTTCCTGGTCCCGCTGGCGTGCACCTCCATCTTCTACTCCCTGATGACCCGCAGGATCTTCAGCCGGAGCGTTCTGGACAAACACATGAAGCAGGTCTGAGTCTCAGGAGTTCCTCATGTTCACCGACCCGCTCTCGGGTTAGCATGCGCTCGCGTCACCGCCTCATTGGTTCACGGTTGTGAAGATTACGCGGAGATGATAACGGTATCGCTTTCAAAACTAGTTTTCAAAAACTTGCGCCTTGGATCCTGTTTCAGAGTGTGTGTTCTCGAGCTCAGAGTGTGTGTTCTCGAGCTCAAACACTGCTGTGTGAATGAACGTTCAGAACACATTAAAGTCTCTGTGTTCTGGAGCGGTGTCGTGTTAGCGGCCCCATAGTTAATCACTAATGATCTTTACAACGGAAGTGAATCAATCAAAACTAACTTTATCTGGACAATAACTCTATTCTAGAGCTGCTGTAAAGCCTAAACACTCTCTGTTACTGTAATCTCCTGTTATCACTGTAAAGCTGCTGTGAAACTCTATACTGTTACAGCGCTGTATAGATGAAGGGTGAGTTTTATAAGCGCCATCTACTGGCGGAGAGTTCCTTCAGCGCTTCACACTGTGAACCGTGGATCAGACGGAAGCAAATGTGCATTCAAAAAATCTAAACAAATACTGTATATAATATATTTTAAATATAATAATATAAACATAATAATTTATAATTTTGACTCATCGCTTTTCTTAAAAAATGGTTTAAAGGCTGAAATGTGTGGTTTATCATTTTATAAAAGTTTTATTTTTGTCAAAACCTGTGTTTGAACTGTAACGCTGTTTACTGTAAATCATGATTTGTACAGTTTAAGATGTTACCATAGACATTGCTCATATGGTATTAATATGTTTGTGCAGGACTTGGAAAGGGTCTTTAAAAGACTTAAATTAGATTTTAAAAACCCTGCAGATATCAGCAGTCGAAGCACTAAGCCACTTGTCATTTTTATTATTATTTTATTATTAACTTTTTTTCCTTTGTTTGTTTTGACTGGTGTGTGTGTTTGTGTGTGTGTGTGTGTGTGTTGGGGCAGAGGCGCGAGGCGGCCCGGACCGTCTTCTGTCTGGTTCTGGTGTTCGCCGTCTGCTGGTTCCCACTTCACCTCAGCAGGATCCTGAAGCTAACCATCTATGATGAGCACGACCCCAACAGATGCAGCTTACTGAGGTAACACACGCACGCACGCACGCACACACACACACACACACACACACTCTTATAAGCTCCAAAAATCAGCACCATACCAACAGGACACGGAGACTTAACTCTATTTTTGCCACTGAGCTTGTTGTGTGTCATTATGCGATTGTCTTCATCAAAATTATGATGCTTATCATGTCTTAAAGGGGACATACCATGAAAATCTGCCTTTCTCTGTGTGTTAGTGCTGTAATCCGGTGCTTCTAACAACCCAGAAAATGTGAAAAGTGAAACCCAGTAACTTTGTTCTGGTGAGTCTTTCTCTGAGAGCATGTCTAATATAAGCCGGTCAGATTTCGCTCCTTCTGCCGTATGAAGAGGATCTTATTATAATATTCCCGGCCCTTAATCTGCACGTTTACACACACCAGCGACATTGGGTTCGGCGAGCGCCAACAGAGACCAGTTCTAACGCACTGGAGAAGATCCAGCAAAGCCTGAAACTGTTCTGTGGTCGAGCACAGACGACACTGAACACTATTGACCAGAACATGTCAGCGCTGTCTTATAAACACCTCAGGAACTGTGGACACTTGTGGAAGAGTTCAACATGATGAGGAGATGATCAGTGTAACTCCACAACAACTACAGAAATGTCTCCGCTAACATTCAGAAACGTGTAAAAGTGAAGCTCTCCCTGAGTCTCTCCGTAAGGCTGCACTCGCTGCTGTTACTCCTGACTCTGGATCAGTGAGATCGGCCTGTGTTGTTATTGCCGGAGTCTCTGAAGCTCGTGTGAAGGCTCCGCCCTCTTCTGAACAGAGGCGGAGCTAAAGCTCATTTGCATTTAAAGGGACACACCAAAACGGCGTGTTTTTTGCTCACACACAAAAAGAGGCAAATTTGACGAGCTATAATAAATGATCTGGTATTTTGAGCTGAAATTTCACACACACATTGTGGGGACACCGTAGATTTATATTACATCTTGTGAAAGGAACAGAATATGTCACCTTTTATAATCCTGCCTGTCAGTGAGTGTTTGGGACCGTAGGCATTCAGTGAACACTCACTTTGTGTTTGTCGTGAATGTGATCATTTATTTTGACGCTGTGATGTTGTTTTAGCACTTTCCTTGTTCTCGACTACATCGGCCTCAACATGGCATCGGTGAACTCCTGCATCAACCCCGTGGCTCTGTACGCCGTCAGCAAGCGCTTCAGGAACTACTTCCAGGTAAGACATGCTCCTTACTTATGCCACGCTTTAGTTACTTCTCAATATTTACATGCACTAAAAGAAGTCTCACCACGACTGCGTTTATCTGATCAAAAATACAGTAATATTGTGAAATATTACTCCACTGTAAATCAGCTGTTTTCTATGTGAATATATAGTAAAGTGCAAGAAAAATCATGAGTATCAAATATTTTGAGGAAGGTTTATTTGTTCGTCTCTCGATCATCATTGTATTGCATTGCATTATACACTCACCTAAAGGATTATTAGGAACACCTGTTTAATTTCTCATTAATGCAATTATCTAATCAACCAATCACATGGCAGTTGCTTCAATGCATTTAGGGGTGTGGTCCTGGTCAAGACAATCTCCTGAACTCCAAACTGAATGTCAGAATGGGAAAGAAAGGTGATTTAAGCAATTTTGAGTGTGGCATGGTTGTTGGTGCCAGACGGGCCGGTCTGAGTATTTCACAATCTGCTCAGTTACTGGGATTTTCACGCACAACCATTTCTAGGGTTTACAAAGAATGGTGTGAAAAGGGAAAAACATCCAGTATGCGGCAGTCCTGTGGGCGAAAATGCCTTGTTGATGCTAGAGGTCAGAGGAGAATGGGCCGACTGATTCAAGCTGATAGAAGAGCAACTTTGACTGAAATAACCACTCGTTACAACCGAGGTATGCAGCAAAGCATTTGTGAAGCCACAACACGCACAACCTTGAGGCGGATGAGCTACAACAGCAGAAGACCCCACCGGGTACCACTCATCTCCACTACAAATAGGAAAAAGAGGCTACAATTTGCAAGAGCTCACCAAAATTGGACAGTTGAAGACTGGAAAAATGTTGCCTGGTCTGATGAGTCTCGATTTCTGTTGAGACATTCAGATGGTAGAGTCAATGGTGTGGGGGATGTTTTCTTGGCACACTTTAGGCCCCTTAGTGCCAATTGGGCATCGTTTAAATGCCACGGCCTACCTGAGCATTGTTTCTGACCATGTCCATCCCTTTATGGCCACCATGTACCCATCCTCTGATGGTTACTTCCAGCAGGATAATGCACCATGTCACAAAGCTCGAATCATTTCAAATTGGTTTCTTGAACATGACAATGAGTTCACTGTACTAAAATGGCCCCCACAGTCACCAGATCTCAACCCAATAGAGCATCTTTGGGATGTGGTGGAACGGGAGCTTCGTGCCCTGGATGTGCATCCCACAAATCTCCATCAACTGCAAGATGCTATCCTATCAATATGGGCCAACATTTCTAAAGAATGCTTTCAGCACCTTGTTGAATCAATGCCAGGTAGAATTAAGGCAGTTCTGAAGACGAAAGGGGGTCAAACACAGTATTAGTATGGTGTTCCTAATAATCCTTTAGGTGAATATACAGTAAAGTGTCATTTATTCCTGTGATCAAAGCTGAATTTTCAGCATCATTACTCCAGTCTTCAGTGTCACATGATCCTTCAGAAATCACTCTAATATGAGGATCTGATGCTCAAGACACATTTATGATTATTATCAGTGTAGAAAACAGCTCATATTTATGTGGACAGTTTTTATGTGGAATAGAATATTTTATAAATGTTACATGCTAAACTGTAGTTTATCTTAATTACTCTGTTGCCTTGTCAATAAGATTACATCAGTTTGTGCGGGTAATAAACGGTGTTCATATCCAGAACATCATGCAAAAAAAAAAAAGGAAAAAGAAAAGCAGAATTAATTAGCATTTTTTTTGGCATCATCTGTAAACGCGATTAAAGGGGATCGGATCTGTAGATTCACTGAGGTGGGTTTACACACACACACACACACACACACACACACACACACACACACACACACACACACACACACACTGTTTACAGCTGAATTATGGATAAGTGTTATGTATCGCAGGAAATGGGATGTGACGGCAGGAGAACTGTGGACTCTTCATGTTATTCTCCCTGACAGAGAGAGAAGTTTGAGTTTGACTTTACATGAAAGTGACCTTGTGCACAACATTTCCATAAATCCTGCATACGCTCGTGTTAATCTGCTCAGGCGTGGCATTTGCATATGTTTAGTGAGACAGAAGAGTGTGTGCTGTGATTCCTCTGTTCTGATGCTAAACGTGTTTAATCCCGATGACAGGCGTCGCTCGGCTTCTGCTCCGACAAGAGGACTTTCAGGAGGTCAAAGGTCACAGAGGACTTTCAGGAGGTCAAAGGTCACAGAGGACTTTCGGGAGGTCAAAGGTCACAGAGGAGTTTCAGGAGGTCAAAGGTCACGGATCCGCTCTCTGACGTCAGTGACTCTGGAAAACAGGACTCGTCTGACAGCGAGAGGAACGCCTCTCTCAGGAACTTTACGTGTTTTAGAAGTTCACATTAGATCTGAACTTTCTGTCACTTTTGTTTTTGTAAATACAAGTGTGTGTGTGTGTGTGTGTAGCATATTCACACTGTGTGTTGTAATACACTCATTTTAAACCAAATGTGATTATTACAGTAAAATGTTCTCATCAAATATTTCTGTGGAAACCGTCATACATGTTATTTCTCAGGATTCTTTGATGAATAGAAAGTTCAGCATTTATTTGACACACAGTAGAAATCTTAATTAAATGAATAAAAGTAGCGTATTAATGTCCTACCGCAAAAAAAAAAAAAAAAATCTAAATGATCCCAAACTTTTGAGTTGTTTTCAATTTTAATATCCTACTGTATGCACAATATGTTCTTTCTCAGCTGTGTGTGTGTGTGTGTGTGTGTGTGTGTGTGTGACCCAACAGACTCGAGACTCGTTTCCGGGTCAGAACAGAACTGTCTGTGGACTCAGTCAGCCATTATATAAAGTGCTGTGTTTTCCTGCACAATATGAGGAGAAGCCGGTCATGAATCCTCACTCAAACATCAGGTGTTCGTGGATAAAACCGTGTAATTGGCCTGATTCCAATCCATATATATATATATATATACACATACATACATATAAGCACAATCCGAATAATGAAGTCACGTGCCCTTCTGATGTCAATCTGAAAGTCTTCATCTCTGCGCTCATCCGTCACTCAACAACAGAAGAGCATGACTAAATTGGTGTATTTTCCTTCACACCGCGAGTGACTGACTGATGATTCGCGTATTTATAATGCATGTGTTCATGTGTTGTGCATTGGGACACTTACGGTAGACTTGAGGAGAGTGTGACAGAATGAGGCCAGGAATCGGGAAACTCTGTCAGACACGCGAGACCCGCTGAGTGGAAGATCTCCGGCTTTGACCCGCACGTCTCTCGAATATTACCATCATTCTGGCAAATACTGTCAGATAAATCTGGCTCTGTCTGCATGAGAACAAGTGGAAGATGAACCGTGAGTAGACAGAGAGAAGTGCTTGAGATCGGATTGCTGTAGTGCATGAGCGATAATAACATCATTAGTGTGTGCATATCTATTGCGATTGAGAAACATGATTTGTGCAAAAAGAAATGACTGAGAGAGAGAGAACAACCGAACACTTATTTCTTTCTTAGTTTGTTCTACTTACGGTTCAGAGTATTTATTTTCCCCCCACAATCATTTCTCATATCTAGTACAATTATGTGGTTTTGTTTTATTAATACACTGTGTACTTTTTTCTTGATTTACCCTGAAAGAGTGGACATGAAATGTGACACACAATTTTCTCACAAATAGAAGCCTAGTTTAAGGGCACTTGGGTGTGAGTATGGCAGGCCTCCTCCTCTCTAGAGTCTCCCGCTGAGGCCTCCGCTCTCCATAGCCCTGTGGAGGCGCTATACGTCTCTGAACTCGAGACGGTGGTCAGATCACCTCCCTTTAGGCTGGCGTCATGTGGTAAGGCCCTGCTAGAGCCTCCATGAGGTTGTTTTTCCAAGAAGCGTAGATAGTAGGCTACTCCCCTAGGTAGCAGGGTATTTCTATAGAGTGCTCCATTTCACGGATAGCCTCCGAGTAAGCCTAGTGCTCCCCTGATTCCCCTGGGTCGTTATGCAGAGTACTTCACCTCTGGTTGAGTTTTTAGCAGGACCTCTATACTCCCAGAAGCAGGTGTGTTAAGATGACAGGCTTCAAGTGTTAAGGCCTGTTCACACCGGGACGAATCTCGCGCGCGATATTCGCCGACGTTTAACGCCTCGTGACTAAACAAAGGGTGCCAATCTGAGTGTGCACACCGACGCGAAAAACGCCACACGCAAAAGCGGCATTTTTTAAAAAACGCCTCGGGTTCGTTTTTTTGGTTTGACGCGCCGCGTCAAAAACTATCCGACCAATGAGATTGGCGCTTTTGCTCACGTATATGGAGCTTCTGAAGTTACAGTAAAACACAACTTGGGGGGCGCTCAAACACAAAACGGTCTTGCCGAGCACACAAACGTAACGGCGAAGAAGATGCGCCAAGTAGCGTCTTCACCATAGATATCCATAATAAAGGCTAGATGTCTCGTCCGCGCTGCTGGCCAATGGCCTTTATTATGGATATCTATGGTCTACACTGCCGGGAAGAAATAAGACGAGGAAGATGCAAGGCCAGATGAATGTAGAGCTGCTGGTCTCGTTGCTGTCGGAACATAAAGCACTATATGACAAACGCGACAGCGACTACAAAATAGGACTATCTCTGTTTTACATTAAGTGCCATCTAATGTCAGGGAATGAATTTGCATGTTCACTCGGCTCATCGTCAGCGGAAATCGCTTGGGTGTGAACACAAAAAAAGCATTGAAAAGCGCTGACGAATAACGCCGATATTCGTCCCGGTGTGTACGGGGCTTTTGCCTCCCTCATACGGCCAGGCCGCCCCAAATGCAGACTCCAGTACTGCCCTTCAGTTCAGGCTCGCTGTGCTGAGTACGTCAGACTTCCAGCGGTCAGACTTCTGAGCGCATCAGGATGTCGTAGTCCTCCTCTCATTTGAGTTCCATCCTCCAGAGATAGATCTGGTCTCTGCACAGGGAAGAGGCCTCTCTCTTTAATTCAGAGAGGTGTGTTTAGGCCCTTCGCTTCTTTAGCTCTGTGATGTGCATAGCTAGAGCTTAGCTGGTTATTAAAAGGTATGGTCTCCCTTAAGAGAGTCATCCTGCTGAGACCTCCACGCAACAGCCTTCCAGGTAGAGCTAGAGAAGTGGTCCCTCTCTCTCTCTGAGGAGGGTTTTCAGGCCCCTCGCTCCCTGAGCTCTAGTGATAGTCGAGCTAGCTGTCCTAACTATATGTGCCAGGCCTCTCCTTCGAGAGTTGTCCTGCTGAGGCCTCCATGCACACAGATTGGTAGGTAGAGCTTAGCTCTTAGACCCGTTGCTCCCTGAGCTCTGTGTTGATGTTTTGGAAACCTCGGTGTCCAATAGATCTCCGGTGTGAGTCTGGCCTCTTCCTTAGAGTCGTCCTGCTGAGGCCTCCGCTTCCCATAGCTCTGCGAAGGAGCTGTCGGCTCCCGCTGGAGACTGTGGGTGAGTAATGAAACCCTAAACAGGTTGTTGGCTTCAGCGTTAAGCTTGATAGTATGGGGGTTGACACTGGTCAGTTGCAGGCTAAGGCCCATAGGCTCTGGGCCGTACTCCCTTAAAGGAACCCCCCACTGAAGTCGGCTGTGGTGTCCCGGCCCTTGAGCTGGCTCTGGGTCAGGTCCTTCGTGTGAAAGCACAAAGTTACGTCCTCGCTTAGCATGGAGCTCGGGCAGTGGCCGTAGGGAGTAGTGCTACTGACAGCCTGACGTGTAAGCAGTGAGGGGTTTTAACTCTGAGTTAAAAGTGTTTGTGCTTGTAAGTTAATAGCCAGCGTGGGTAGACCGTTCCCCTAGCGCTCTGACGCAGTGCGAGTTCCCTTCGAAAGGTTACGACTGTAACCTTTGTTCCCTGAACTGTGTCTCGTCGCCCTGCCTCCGGTCTGCTTGCCGGTCTCTTCAGACGGAGAAGTGGACGACATGTTCTCTAGGCGCCCCTTTATACTCCCTGGTCGCGCTAGAGAATAACGTCATGGCTGACGCCGGCCAGTGCGACTGTGGTGATTATACAGTGTTTCAGTCATCAGTCACGCGGAGGCGTTCCCTAGCGCTCTGACGCAGTGCGAGTTCCTGTGTGTGTGTGTGTGTGTGTGTGTGTGCAGCCGCTGAGGGTCAGGTAATTCATACCTGTCAACACTCCCGTTTTTCCCGGGTTTCTCCCGTTTTTTAGCCCTATCTCCCGGACCCCTCCCGGTTTGTTATTTCTCCCGGGAAACTCCCGTAATTTGCATGGCCCAAACTCCTTTATGAATAATCAGACCAATATGTTTGTCTAATGTTGACCAGTTGCCAGATCTTGTATTAAATGCATTATATTCACACAATTAGGGGTGTAACGGTACATGTAATCGTATTGAACCGTTTCGGTACGAGGCTTCCGGTTCGGTACGCATACAAACTGAACGATTCCTTGGACCATTTTTCCTGCCGACAAAATCCTCAGGATCTCTGTGTGTGTGTGTGTGTGTGTGTGTGTGTGTGTGTGTGTGTGTGTGTGTGTGTGTGTGTGTGTGTGTGTGTGTGTGTGTGTGTGTGTGTGTATGTGTGCAGCCGCTGAAGGTCAGGTAATTCCTCCAGGTGAAACTGATCCTGAATGTTGATGTTAATATCTCTGAGCTCCTGCCAGCGAGACACTTTCCTCGATGTACAGGACGTGATCATCATGATGTCACTTCCTCCTGCTGGACGTGATCATGATGTCACTTCCTCCTGCTGGACGTGATCATGATGTCACTTCCTCCTGCTGGATGCTCTCCAGGAGCTGAAGAGCTTTCAGATCACAGGTCAGTCCGATCGTTAATCTATTCTGTTTCGATGCGAAGACTCAGTGCTTTGTTTGAACGGCTGGACTGTTCCTGAAGGAACGCTAGTGGAGGATCATCCAGCCCGCATCTGGAAGACAATCTGCGGATTTGCGAGAAAAGAAGGAAATATTACCTCATTTTAGTTATAAAAAAAGTTCTCTTCTGCTCACTAATGCGTTTTATTTGATCAAAAATACAGTAAAACTGTAATATTACTCCAGTGTAAATCATCTGTTCCCTTTCGAAGGGAACTCAACAATACGTCATCGACGTTATGGGGGAACGCCTCAGGCGTGACAGGTGTCTGAAATCACTATCAAATCACGTCAATCACATTGACCGGCGACAGCCCGTGAATCATTAGCGTGAATGATTAACGTGCGACCTGGAAGTATATAAGGGCGCCTTGCAAACATGACAAATCATCTTTTCGTCTTCAGGGACTGTTTTGTCTGTAACTGCTTTGAAAATCAGGTAATTATGAAATGCTTTCAGAAGTGTGCAGACCCGTGCCCAAGATATTTGTAGCCGGGTGACACACGTGAACTGTGCATTTTTTGTCTGGGAAGGAAGACGCGCACAGGCGGTTCTCGAGGGAACTGCCTGTACAAATTGTGATCGCGCCTGTCCCTCTTCTCGAGAGAAGAGGGTTCAGCGTCTGGATGTCACAGATGAAGCTCGCCGATCGCCTTGAGAGGGGTGTAATCCTCTCAGACGATGCGGCGGCTGATGAGAAGCTGCATTGGATGAAGTTTAAAAGGGAAAACTTAGTCCGGCAGCAAGCGCTCTCCCGGACAAACAGGAGATGGCTGATGAGGGTGGAAATAATAAAATATTTTCCTGTATCTTCTCAGCCACCCTGCCCCGTGTATGCTGAGCTGGTTGGTATTATAGAACGCGCCGCGGGCAGGCTGCAGCTGCCGTGGCTGCTCGTTGGGGGAGAAATCGCTCGCGATGAGAGCGGTTTTTCCCCGGTCATAGAACCACCAGCTCAGGTGAGCCTTTCATTTCTTCCCGATCTCATACTGAGATCGAGAGGACATGGAAGAACCCATACTCTGCCTGTATCCACCAACATCAGCAGGCTAGTCTCGCTGATGTTGAGAGGATAGGAGAGCGTGGGTATGCGTCGATGGGAAAACAATCGACACTGAGAGCTCAAACCCTGCCAGTTGAATGGCAGAGCATACACGTCAGCGGGTCAGGCCGGTGCTAGCCTGCACATCATGGCGGTGTTGCAGGTACACCAGGCCGATCTGCTGGGGGATCTCGACCAGGGGGTGGGACCCCTGAGGCGGTTACTGAGCTGCGCCGCAAATGGAAAAAATGTGTATATATATATATATATATAGCTCTCCGGGATGGCGACGATACTGGCCATGGAGAGACATTTGTGGTTGAACCTGGCCGACATCGGGAAGAAAGAGAAAGGCTTTCTCCTCGATTCGCTGGTTTCGCCCTCTGAGCTTTTCGGCACCTCCGTGTTGGCGGTGGTTGGAAAGTTCAGAGAGGCGAAGGCGCGCTCAGCTGTATCATACATACCGCTGAGATCCGTGTCCACGCCCAGACAGATGGGAGGGCCTGGCCTATCATGGTCCGAGGACCTTAGATGAGGCCAGAGGGCCAGTGTCACCTCTCGTGCGCCTCCTCCGTGGAGTAGTAGGTCGCAGAGGAGGCGCGACTCCCGCAAGAAGAGGGATCTGAGGGAGGTGATCCGGCACAAACGCACGTTGCGTTGGTCTTGGATCATCTTCCCTGAGGGCGTGATTATATCTTAGCCCTTTCCTCTCTTCCCCTACTCCCCAGGCGCTTCTTACATCAGGCCTGAGGCTGGGCTCATGGTTAGAACAATGTTCTGATGGCCCGCCTCGGTTTGGTTAGTGAGAGTGCCTCTTTCAGGTATGTAAAGGTGGTAGACCCCATGTTCATGAAGAACTGTCTGGCGAGTCTTCACTTTGCACGCCGCAGGTGAGCTGCTGGTCTTTTCAAGGAGTATATTTTTTTTTGTGATAAAAAATAACATATTTCTCTTTACAGACCTCGTTCCCTGTATAAAGAGTTATGGGGTCATGTCAAGGTAATAAAGGTAAGGTAACTTTATTGGATTATTAGGGCCCTGAAGTTCCCCGTTAGGTGGCCTGAACGATAACTATGTTAGCCTTTGGGCTGTTAGCCACCTCACGGTAGAGTAGTTGGTCTCTCTCTGATAGTATGTTTTACTTAGAGTGTTGACTGACGCTAGAGCTTCAGATAGATCTTATGTCCGGCCCATGGGACCGTTTTGACTTTTTCTGAGTATTTCGCCCCTTGAGCTCTGTTGAGTTCTCATTAGGTTGAGCGTTCTGCAGCCCTTTGTATGGAATAATAAAGACTATATTCTTTAGTAGGCTGTGGCTCCTCTGAGCCCTCAGATAGATCTATGCTTACAGGTTGGCCCTCACCAGGGCCGCCTCTGTAGCTGGCCTAGGCTGTGCCAGGGATATTAGAGGCGTTCTGCTAAAATTAGCATTTCTTCCTCTGACCCTTCACTTTGTGAATGTAGGTTTTTGGCATCCCTGTATAATCAGCCTCCTCCCATGGGAGTCGTTAGGCCAAGGCCCGCCCCCTTCTCTGCATTCTGGGGTGACTAGAGTAATGCAGCGTGGTGCAGAGGATGGTTTATAAGGACATGGTAGGCCTCAGTTAGGCCTCCGTGGTATATAAGTCCTTTTGAGCAGGGTTAGGCCGTCTTTCGCTTCACAAAGAAGACTGAGTCTCCTGCCCGACCCTGCCGTGCAGAACTGGCCTACGGATTTAGGCCGCCAGTGTGGGCTTCACTAATACCTTGCTGAGTTACTGCTCAGGCTGTGGGTTGTAGGTGGTTGGCTTTCATTCAAGCCCCACTCCCCTAGGTTGGGCACAGATGTTTTTCTGTTACCCCTAGAGCCGCTGGCAGGCCCGCACCCTGGTAAACTCAGGGTGAGGTGTGAGTATTCCCCTGTGATTCAGGGTAGGTCTGAGCACTTCACTCCCAGTTCTGTTTTTATCCTACCTCGCACTACTATGGCTCGGGTCGAGTATGAAGTAAGCCTTCACTTCTTCTTTGGTCGAAGTTCGCTCCCCTGAAGCCAGAGCATTGCCCTGTGCTGACGCCCATGCATAGATGGTAGGCCCCTGACTAACTGGGGCCTCCACTGAGGCAGAGTGACGTATGTTGTACTCCCCTTGTTCTAAGGGTATTAGCTCTCTATGCTGAGTACACTGCCATGGGCAATGTGATTAGGCACCAGGATGCTGTAGGCGCTGTGTAAACAGCTTATCTGCCAACGAAGGCTGCGCCATCAGGTAGTAGGCCTCAGCAGGCCTCCTTGTATGGGCAGCCCCCAATAGGGCGCTGTAGGCCACTTCTCGAGAGAAATGGTTGGCTTTGGTGGTTCGGGCAGTTGACTCACCGGTGGGTTGTAGGCCTTAAACAGGCTTCCTCTGAGGTGAGTCCCAACATTGTGGGACATACTTTATAGCTGCTACAGGTAGCTAGCCATACTAGGCCTCCTGTGGGTGGGCCCAATAGTTCCATTGGTGTGGTATGGTTCCCAACAGTGTTCCTTTGTAGCAGAATTGACTTGCTGTCAGCTAGTAGGCCCAACCAGGCCTCCCTGATAGGCGAGTCCCCAGCTGGCTGGCCTTAGCAGGCCACCTTGGAACTGTCACCCGGACTCAGCTACCAGTTGCTATCAGGTGGTAGGCCCCTCAGGCCTCCCTGAAGGTGAATTCCCACTTAAGATGGTTATCAGGTAGTAGGCCTCACCAGGCCTCCCTGAAGAGACAAGCCCAAGGACGGGCAACTGGACAGCTAGCCTGGCTTACTATCGGGTAGCAGAAAAAAGCTCCCAGATATTATGGCTGTCAGGTAGTAGGCCTCACTAGGCCTCCCTGAAAACGAGTTCCCACATGCTGTGATTATCAGGTAGCAGGCCTCACCAGGCCTCCCTGAGGGTGAGTTCCCCACGTACTATCGCTATCAGGTAGTAGGCCTCTCTAGGCCTCCCTGTAGGTGACCACATACTGTTGCTATCAGGTAGTAGGCCTTACCAGGCCTCCCTGAAGGTGAGTTCCCACAGACTGTAGCAATCAGGTAGTAGGCCTCACCAGGCCTCCCTGAAGGTGAGCTCCCCACATACTGTGGTTGTAAGGTAGCAGGCCTCACCGGGCCTCCCTGAAGGTGAGCTCCCCACATACTGTGGTTGTAGGGTAGCAGGCCTCACCGGGCCTCCCTGAAGGTGAGTTCCCACATACTGTGGTTATCAGGTAGTAGGCCTCTCTAGGCCTCCCTGTGGGTGACCACATACTGTTGCTATCAGGTAGTAGGCCCTACCAGGCCTCCCTGAAGGTGAGTTCCCACAGACTGTAGCAATCAGGTAGTAGGCCTCACCAGGCCTCCCTGAAGGTGAGCTCCCCACATACTGTGGTTGTAAGGTAGCAGGCCTCACCAGGCCTCCCTGAAGGTGAGCTCCCCACATACTGTGGTTGTAAGGTAGCAGGCCTCACCAGGCCTCCCTGAAGGTGAGCTCCCCACATACTGTGGTTATCAGGTAGTAGGCCACTCTGGGCCTCCCTGAAGGTGGAGCACCCCACATACTGGGGTTATCAGGTAGTAGGCCTCTCCGGGCCTCCCTGTAATGTTTCTCTAATGGTGCTGGGTTTATGAAGCTAGTGGCCTCTTGCTATCAGTTTCAGCTAGCCTTAATAGGCAGCTGCTGAGGGCGAGCTTGCGCCCTGGCTCGCTAAAGTGTTTATGGTCTGCTATTTGTTCCCTCCTGGAACCTTTCCTGCCTACAGCCTGGTTTGCCTACCAGGCAGACCTTGTGCTCCCCTCACTGAGGGTCTCTATGAGCATGCGGCTTCCTGAGTCTGGTCAGACGGTCGTAGGCCTCTCGTGAGGCCTCCCAGTTAGATCAGTCCTTAGGCCTTCACAGGCCTCCTCAGTGTTTTGAAACACAGACACTGGGTTGATCCGTGGATCGAGTAGAGAAACTCCCCTCGCTAGCAAGGGTTGGAAAGCACTATGCTGAGTCATACTCTCCGGGATATCCCGTCTCTGAGATCCGGGCCGAGTGGTTCACTGCCAGCGTCGCAGTCCCTCGGGTTGGATGCCTTACTTAAGGCTTTTTTCCAGAGGCTCTGTCTTCGGACAGACAGGAAGTGGCCAGACTAAGTGTCTATGTATCTGACGCCAGGTCAGGCCGTCCTGGTGGCACTTCGGGGTGAGTACGTTCCCCTGAATAGTGACTGGCTGGGGTTCCTTCGGGTTGCCTAGCCACGTTCCTTAGAAGGGACCCCTTCTAATTGAAGTTGTGGTCCTAGGCCTTTGAGCAGGCCCGGGTAGGCTTCTCATTTAACCATGTTTATGGAGGTTTTCCTGCTAGGCTTATAGCTTGGGCTATGACCGTAGGGAATGCTGTCACTGACAGCCCAGTGTGACCTGACGGTGAGTGGTTCTAGCATTTCATTTGAATTTGCTGGTTGCTGGTAAACAGCAGGTCCTCATGCTCTCGTTCGCTAAACGGGCGTTTGATACGAAGTGACAGGAGTCGTTTACAGTGTGTTTTATATAATGTGTGTGTGTGTGTGTGTGTGTGTGTGTGTGTGTGTGGTGGTGGTGGCGGCGGGGGGGAGGGGGGGTGGGGGGTGCTCACAAGTTATCAAAATCAAATCTGTCCTATAAATTAATTAGAAGTGTTCTGTATAATGATTTGCTGTAAATGAGATGGAAATGAGATGAAATATTCATTGAGTCTCCAGACGCGTCCATACGGCTGTACAGAAGTGTTGGTCTGATGCCTCTGGCACACGTGTGTGTGTGTGTGTGTGTGTGTGTGTGTGTGTGTGTGTGTGTGTGTGTGTGTGTGTGTGTGTGTGTGTGTGTGTGTGTGTGTGTGTGTGTGTGTGTGTGTGTGAGCCAGAGATAATGAGATTGTTGTAAGCCTGAAGTACAGAAGCTGCCTCGGGGTTTGAGCGTCTGCTGTTGTTTGCGTTTAAAAACCCATTTACTTCTTATTCTTATTCTTTACAAACTTCCCCAGTCCTTCATGTGCCGTGGCTCGTTCTGGCGGCCGAGTCTGTGTGGAGCTGCGGGATTAAAACCTTTCCAAAACATTTGCTGTTGGAATCATTCATGACTTTAAATATGGTATTGCAGGATAAAAGAAAGTGCAGTGCAGTGTTGATCCATGATCAGGTGTAGAAAACCCCCCAATAGTGGTGGAAAAGTGTCAATTTCTGAATAATGTTTAAATACTGTTATAGTATTTGAACAGTAAAGTTGTTAATTAAAGCTAAACCCTTAAAAAAGTTGTTGGTAATAAAAATATATATATATTGCCAAAAGTTTTGGGACGTCTGCCTTTACATGCACATAAACTTTAATGACATCCCATTCCTAATCTGTAGGGTTTGGGTTTCATTTATGTATTTATCCTTTATTTAGTAAATCCCATTGAGATATCACTATCTCTTCTTCCAGAGCCCTGTCAGAGAGTTTCACTCAGAGATAACCATAAAAAACAACACTCATACAAAACAAAAGTAAAATCAAGAAAAGCACTTACAAAGCTCCTTTAAAATATTTTGCAAAAGACATTTAAGAGTACCCGGAGCTGGCAATATCTCCAGTTTAGATACATTGGTCCGATAGTTCAGGCCCATGGTGTCATGATTCTGCCATCATGTTACTGATTATTCCTGGTCTTGTGGCAGGATCATGACAGAACCAATGTTTTGTGTACAAGCACATGGCCAATTGTCAAGGCCATGTGCTTGTGTTGTCTCGTCTCTTTACCCCGCCCCCTTGTTATCCTGATTCAGTCTTTATTGCTTCACTCATGTCACCTGTTATGTCTTGATTAGTCACCTTATTTAATCCTCTTGTATCTGCTGTCTTTTGTCGGTTCATTGTGATTGTTACCTGAGTGTTAATCCTTGTCAAACCTTTGTCAGAGTCTGTGAGTATCTTGTCAAGAGTTTTAGTCCTGTTGCGCTATTGCCTGTAAAGGTTATTTGTGTCCCTATAGTTATCTGTCTCAGTCTAGTTAGTCTTCATAGTCCTGTCTTGTTTTGCCCCCTCGTGGGCTTTGTTTTCCCGGTTCTTTGTTTAATAAATCGTGTTGCCTTGACTACTGTCTGCTATTGGGTTCATCCTTCCTCATCTTCATAACACATGGAGCATGAAGAGGAAAAGCAGGTTCAGTGGAGTTCTCCGCCTGTACAGTGACAGCTCCAGCTCGTCTGAAGGCTTTCCACAAGGGTTAGGAGTGTGTTAGTTGAACAGGGGACCGCGGAATATTTAGTAGTGAGGAAATTTCATGAATGACTTATTGCACAGGTGGCAACCTACTATATATATATATACACACACACATATAGTTATATATACTTACTTTTAATAAATTTATTGCAACTTGCATCCTTGCTGAATAAAAGTATTATTTTATTTAATTATTATTCATTTTAAATGTATTGACCCCAAACCTTTAAACAGTACTACATTATAAATGTTGCCTTTAGAACAAACTAAAATAAACCAGTTCTAGTCGGCGATATAAAAGTACAACAATAGCGATCTCACAAAACTCATAATAAAGTGGAATATCCAGTTCTGCTCGTGAACATCTACATTCGATTCCCATATTGAGCATCAGTGAAATTTTAGTTTTATTCATATTTTGAATTAGCACTTTTTTTCTTTTCTTTTTTAGTTTTCATGCTAATTTTCGTTTAATTTTTTTTTATTTTGCGTCTTTTTATTGTTTTAGTTTAATTGATCATTTCAGTTTTAGTTCGTTTTTTAGTTTTTCGACTAATATTTATATTTTTATTGTATTTCAGCTTTATTTCAATTAGCACAAATGTTTAATAGTTATAGTTAACAATAATAACCCTGCAAACACTTTATTGGATTGACATTTTTCACAGTATTTTCCCAGGAAGAATCTCCCGTGAAATCTGCTAAACACACTTTAGTCCTCAAGGGTAAAAATGATCTCAGTGCTGATCAATATGAATATGAATATATAAGCCACTCAAGTTCATTTCTGATTTTATGTGGGCTTTTA